>NW_020525655.1:0-30153 GCF_003368295.1 Carassius auratus | reverse complement strand
TAAAGACTAAACCAGGAGGCATCAGAGTAGTGTTTGATGGAGAGCCACTGAGAACAACTGTGCAAATTTTACCACTCTGTGAGATCGAGAGCAGGTTTGGAAGAACATCAGGAAGTCCTCAGCCTCCACAGGAGACACACACAGATGATTCAAACACTGTATTTGGATGACGACTCTTCTTCTCCTGGAGACCACCGGTTAGGCTTCGTGTCAACCAACAGTCCAGCCACCTGCTTGGGAGTGAGATTGTCCAGGGTCTCCAACTAAACACACACGGAAGGATAAGCGAATATCAGTTAAGGAGTAAAGTGATGGTGGTGTTATTTTTTAATAAATCGTCTTTGATGAAATCACAGGTGTAGATGTGGAGACATACGGGATCAAAGAGTCTGTTGATGGAGATCAGATCTGTGAGAGACACGAACTGAGAGAACGGGCCAAAGTTCTTCTGCAGCCACTCAACACTGTTGTTAGCAGTCGCCACACAGCCCGCATCTGACACACACACAACACACAGAGTGAAATCACCTTCATGAACTCCAGAACCTTCATATGAGACATCTGTGAACCTCCACCTCACCTGTTGCGTTTCTTCTCAGGAAGGGCAGAATGAAGAAGTTTGCCATGTCTCTTCCTTGAATCTCATTGACGAGTGGGACCTCTGACAGACTGGGAGATGATTGCAAATAATGTTGAACAAGCATCTTATCAGCTCATGACAGTCTTGATCTATTGTTGGGGAAATGTTTTCTTACATGTGCTGGTAAGTTTGGCAGCTGAGGTTTTTGCTGCTGGTGCACAGCAGTAGGGATGGTGACGCAAATGGTAAAAAACGGCTTCAGATATGACCCAACAACATGCTGATGAAAGCGAGGTCTGTCCATTGGTCAGGACTGATGCGCTCCAGTCTCAGCTCTCCAACCACATCCAGCACTTGGGACACGACATCACCTCTGATTGGCTGAGACTGATGATGTAATGAGGAGGAATTACTGTCAGATTCCCAGTCAGTCTAACAGTGAACACTAGAGGACACATGCACAAGACTCATTTACCATATTTGCTGCTGCGCTGGAGAATATGACGAGGGCTCCGTCCAGAACATCATTTGCTTTGGTGAAAAATAGTTTCCAGATCTCCTTGGAGTAACTTCTGCTGCTTGAAATTTGACACTTCAGGAGTTCAGCCAGGTTTCCAGCAGTGATGCCGGGTGAGCTACAAACACAGATTTCAGCAGTGGACATCAACATTCAGGAAATATTATGCTGATTTCAGAAACTGCTACACGTTTGGAGGGATGCAGATTCCTAGACGATCATCAACATCGGCTCATGTGAACTGAGTTTTCTGTTCATGGTCTTCTTACCGAAGAGCAAACGTACTGCTGCAGGTCCACACTACAGGGGGCGCTCACGAGTGCAGCGGATAGGAGAGTCTCGTTACTGTGGAACACATCATAATTTCCATGAGCACTTCCTGTCCCACAGATCATGTCACAGTGTTAAAGTGGAGAAAAGAGTGTTTGATCGTACCTGTTGACTCCTGAACAAACTCTGGTAGCTGTTAAATCCATCAGAAAACATTGATTAGTGCCACCGGATTTCATTTGCATCTCAGTACGACACCCGTAAATCACAATGCAGTAGTAAAAGAGGTTAAGAGAATGTAACAGAAGTAGAAAATTGACCACCAAAACTTGTTCAGATTTGTGGAAAGATTCTTTCAGTTTCTTGTTGGCTACATGGATAGAGGAAGTCATTGGCATAGTCCTAGGTCATATGTTCCCCAGGTTTATATGGCAAAGTTTATAAATTAGTTTGGGGTAACATGGGAAGATATAATTAATTGGGGCGAACATAAAAGCATGGAAACATAGGAGGGAATGAAGATTCAGTTCATTGCAACATTCATCAAGGATCATTCAGACACTATGATAAGTTTGATTTCAGAATCTAATATGTTCTACAAAAGCAATTACCATTCGCAGGAGTGACCAGACACTGAAACAGATGAAAAAGAGAGAACAACGACAACATGTATAAAATCATTTGTAAAACGTTATGGTCAAAACAATGTGTGTTTTTCGTTTAATGAAAAAGTTTTAAACATCGAATCATAGTGAGGAGCTGTGTAGGACTGAACAAGATAGAGAAGGAACTGATGCTTAAAACAAACTCTTACTGTTGGAGGTTCGGGGAGTGAACAGTCTGAAAGTAAGACAAACATTCATTAATTAATTCCATCTGAAGTAATTAGAAACATGCTGATCTTCTAGAAGACTCAACAGCAAGAACTGAGGAAGATCAAGAATGACCTCTTGCTCCATTCTGCTTGAGTTCTCCAGTTGTTTGGAAGACCACAGTCTCCATCTCCGTCGGCAGGAAAGGTAACGCCTGAAACAGCCTCTGGAATCTGAGAAAGAACCACAGAATTACAGCAGATCTCAGTGCAAAGAGGCCAGAGACTCAATATCATGTACCAAGTACACTTACATCAGTATGTAGGAGCTGCAGGGAATAATGGTCTGCAGAAACACAAACAAGCATCAATGCTGTTGTCACGCATAGGATTCATCAAACTCACTTATTTGAACATTGCAGATTTACTTCAAATTTCATTTAAGACAAACCACACATAAAGACTAAACCAGGAGGCATCAGAGTAGTGTTTGATGGAGAGCCACTGAGAACAACTGTGCAAATTTTACCGTCTGTGAGATTGAGAGCAGGTTTTGAAGAACATCAGGAAGTCCTCGCTCCACAGGAGACACAAACAGATGATCAAACACTGTATTGATGACGACTTTCTTCTCTGGGAGACCAGGTAGCTCTTCAACCAACAGTCCAGCCACCTGCTTGGGAGTGAGATTGTCCAGGGTCTCCAACTAAACACACACGGAAGGATAAGAGAATATCAGTTAAGGAAAAAGTGATGGTGGTGTTATTTTTATAAATCGTCTTTGATGAAATCACAGGTGTAGATGTGGAGACATACGGGATCAAAGAGTCTGTTGATGGAGATCAGATCTGTGAGAGACACGAACTGAGAGAACGGGCCAAAGTTCTTCTGCAGCCACTCAACACTGTTGTTAGCAGTCGCCACACAGCCCGCATCTGACACACACACAACACACAGAGTGAAATCACCTTCATGATCTCCAGAACCTTCATATTAAACATCTGTGAACCTCCACCTCACCTGTTGCGTTTCTTCTCAGGAAGGGCAGAATGAAGAAATTTGCCATGTCTCTTCCTTGAATCTCATTGATGAGTGGGACCTCTGACAGACTGGGAGATGATTGCAAATAATGTTGAACAAGCATCTTATCAGCTCATGACAGTCTTGATCTATTGTTGGGGAAATGTTTTCTTACATGTGCTGGTAAGTTTGGCAGCTGAGGTTTTTGCTGCTGGTGCACAGCAGTAGGGATGGTGACGCAAATGGTAAAAACGGCTTCAGATATTGACCCAACAACATGCTGATGAAAGCGAGGTCTGTCCATTGGTCAGGACTGATGCGCTCCAGTCTCAGCTCTCCAACCACATCCAGCACTTGGGACACGACATCACCTCTGATTGGCTGAGACTGATGATGTAATGAGGAGGAATTACTGTCAGATTCCCAGTCAGTCTAACAGTGAACACTAGAGGACACATGCACAAGACTCATTTACCATATTTGCTGCTGCGCTGGAGAATATGACGAGGGCTCCGTCCAGAACATCATTTGCTTTGGTGAAAAATAGTTTCCAGATCTCCTTGGAGTAACTTCTGCTGCTTGAAAGTTGACACTTCAGGAGTTCAGCCAGGTTTCCAGCAGTGATGCCGGTGAGCTACAAACACAGATTTCAGCAGTGGACATCAACGTTCAGGAAATATTATGCTGATTTCAGAAACTGCTACACGTTTGGAGGGATGCAGATTCCTAGACGATCATCAACATCGGCTCATGTGAACTGAGTTTTCTGTTCATGGTCTTCTTACCGAAGAGCAAACGTACTGCTGCAGGTCCACACTACAGGGGGCGCTCACGAGTGCAGCGGATAGGAGGGTCTCGTTACTGTGGGGCAGATAAAGTCTTCTCATTATTGTGATTTATTTGAATTGTATTTTTACTCAGTAAAAATTCTTAAATGAACAGTACCTGCTGATTTCATTACAAATTGAGGTTTCTGTAAAAGTAAATTAAAATGAAAATAAGAAAAACTGACATTTTTTATTGACAGTACATTATTTTTTCTTCATGTACATAACAGCTTAAACAATATTTAACTTACCATTGATTGTTGTTGAAATACACTGTAAAGTACATGACCACAAATAAATAATAGATTATGAAGTACTTTTCTTTTATGTTTATGAAAATATCAATATGAAAATATAAATCTTATATTTCTTACCGTAACAGGTGGAGGAAAACAGCCTATTAAAGACACAATAGTAAAATATCAGCGTTATAGCATAGACAAATGTGTCAATCAAAACTGTAGCTTAGAGACTAAATTTGCAGACTAATATATTTAGTTAGTGTTCCATAATTGTAATTTATTTTTGTTTGTGTGCATGTATCTG
The DNA here is from genome assembly GCF_003368295.1 of Carassius auratus. Taxonomy (NCBI): domain Eukaryota; kingdom Metazoa; phylum Chordata; class Actinopteri; order Cypriniformes; family Cyprinidae; genus Carassius; species Carassius auratus. The sequence continues at coordinate 25,582 of NW_020525655.1, read as the reverse complement.
TACCAGGAGGTGCCATTTGTTCCAGCTGACTTATGTAGTACTTGATGGGTTCCTTCATGTGTGGAGGAACCACAGAATCCTGCAGCCTCTGAACTCTGAAAGAGGGAGAAATCATGTGAAATTGGGCCTCGACTGAAGCAGTGCAGAAACAGACAAATAAAAATTTTACTTACATCTGCTGGTATGATGAGCACTCCAAACCCATCTGAAATAAAAGCAAGATGAGGGGGAAAAATCACCTTACTCCACACTATATATGCTGCAATCTGTCCACAGACAAACAGTCTTTGGCATAGATGCCCTTACCTGGCCAGCGAGCATTATGAGATATCTAAGCATCTCAAGCAGTCGACGGTCTTCAGGAGACACCAGGATATGATCAAAAACTATGTTTATGATAACACTTTTCTCTGGCAGACCTGCAAAATCCTCAACTATGAGTTCAGCTGTCTGTCTGGGGGAGAGAACCACCAGTGCATCTATCTGAAATACACAAAGAAACATTTAATTTAATAGACAAACAGAAATAACATTTATCAATCACGTTAAACAGAGAATAAAGCTGAATCTTGTTCTTGTCAGTGGGATTGTGGGTAACTCACAGCGTTGAAGTCTTGGTTTAGCTGGTACATTTCCCTCAATGTGGCAAACTTTGAAAATCCACCAAGATTCAGAGTAATCCAGATGCTGCTGTTCTCTGCAGGGCAGCCACCTGAAAACATGTTGAGTACATTTATTTATAGATTGATGGCTGGATACATTGGGCAGAAAAACAGATAGATGGATAGATGTACCTGAAACATTTTGTCGGCTCAGGAAGGGTCTGATGAAATACTGATAAACATCCTGCACACCTTCTTCTGACACCAGTAGCATGTTGTCACTGAGTTCTGAAACACTGAAAGGACAGCATGTAGGTCAGGTGAGTGTGGAGGTCAGTTGAGGACAGAGTTCATTGGGTGGGATTAGCACTTATGCGTTCAGTGGACGTACAGTATCTGGAAGGTCTGGCAGCTGAACTCTTTGTGACTGAGGCACGTGAGATATTCTGGAGTCAGTGTGGAGAGAAGAGGCTTTAACTTGATCTGGAACCATAATCTTACAAATGACTCGTCCTGCAGGTTGCTCATCGTGAAGGTGTCATGAACCATTTGGTCCAGAATGTCATTGAAGGGAGAACTCTGGGAACTGAAGTTCTGGGAAAGAAAAAAACATGCAAATAGGAATTATATAAAATACTGAATTTGACACAGTTTATGTAAGATCTGGAAGTTCTTACGGTCATGGAGAGCTGCTGCAGAAGAGCGTTGAGGTTCATGGAAAGATGCAGGAGGACACTTGAGAGCGTCTCCTCGTTGAGCGTGAGGTCTGAGCGTGCTGCACAGTGCAGGACAGTTGCCACATGTTCCACCAGGTCCGTAAGCTAGTAAAACATATTATGTGAGATATGATGTGAAATCCTAATGCCATGCCAGAAAAGTATTCGTTGGAATAATGTATATGTATGTTTCCAGCATGCATTTAGCTTACCCCACATGTTCTATTATCAATAAAGACACTACAGATGTCCTGACTTTCATTCTGGGCTCCAGCTCCCATCCCCGTCTCAATGTAGCTAAAGAAAACAAGTTCCCATTACTTTATCAGAGGAATATTCTGGATAACTATGACAGTACTAGCGTAGTAAACTCACAACTGGTTATGGAAGACAGCCGTGAGGTTGGGATGGATTTCTATCTGGTCCGGAGGAAGGAATCGCCGAAGTACAGGAGAAACAACATGCGTGAACCAGTCGTTAACATTCATGGGGTCAAAATTGACCGGCTGTTGGCTGGAATTCTGCTTGAATGGTGCGGCGAGCTCAGCGAGCGTCAGGTTGATCATGGCCTGTACCAAAGTGGTGCTCCGCATGCTGCTAATGTTTTGCTTAAAGAAGAGAGCAGACATAGACAGCAGAATTAAGGAGACGGGGTTTGGGTTTGCAATGCCTTATAGATTATGTGTTTGTGCTGTTACCTGGTTCGTCAAGGACACAAACTGTCTAACAAAACTCCCGACAGGACTAAATGCCGTCATGAATCCATTCAACACCTGAAGCCACACATCAGACCAGGTTAATCATTCAATATCACAGTCTATTAAACATATACTTATTTAGTCATCTACATCAGGGCTGGGCAACACTGGCCCTCAAGATATACCTTCCTGTGGAGTTCAGCTTCACCAATAATCAAACAAAACCATCTATTACTTTCTAGTTATCTTGAAGAGCTTGGCTAGGTTTGATTAACCCCTTACTTGTCACCCCCCATTTTCAGCATGGAGGCATACCCAAAAGGTTGCAGCTTATGCGTCTTTCTTACCAGATACATAATAATAGATACATAATTAATATGTTCACAGAGCTGATACTTCAAAGTTTACTGTTGAGGAAACAGAATTACTCAGAATGTTATGATAATAAAGATATACAAGCTCGAACATGAAAAAATAATAATAAAAAAACATATTTTTAAATTTATAAAAAAAATGTTGATGCCAGATATAATTTTAGAAACTTAATGACGCTAAAGCCACAGGTCCAGTAAGGCTTATTTTTGATATTTCAGAACATAATCTCTCAAACTGTGAATTTTATGAAACATTTTCATAGTCAAGTGTGTTTTTAGGGAAGGCTCATAAAAGGCTAATAAAATTGATTTATGACCCCGTAAGGTCTTCTTTGTGCTATTATCTCATGTTTGGACCAGCAAAACTGCCCCATTCATGAGTCTATTGTTGTCACTCGATGAGCCTTTCACACAAAATCCTCATTATTCTTTTATCATTATTCTTTTGTTTTTATTCTGCCATTATTAGCCTTTATTCTGGCATTACAATGTTTACCAAGCCCCATCCCTTCAATCCCAGTATACATTTACCCCACTAGTATCATGAATACAACAAAACTTTTTCTTACGACCTTACGTGAATTATTATGACTAAATGTATTATGAAGAAGAACTGCACCTGCTATGTAGCTGTATTTAAGCTAACGTTTGCATCAAGCTACGAGTGTTTGTAATAACTTCCTTTTGCGACCTCAGGTGGAGTTTGGTCGTTTACTATTGTAAAAATATGCTATTTATAGCCTTTTTCATCGCTGCACAAGTTGGCATTTCAAATGTACATTTTCAATATTTTTTATAAAAATGCACTTTGGGAAGTCGTGGCCTAGTGGTTAGAGAGTCGGACTCCCAATCGAAAGGTTGTTAGTTCGAGTCCCAGGCTGGCAGGAAGTGTGGGTGGGGGTAGTGCATGTACAGTTCTCTCTCCACCCTCAATACCACGACTTGATCAAGGCATTGAACCCCCATTTATGCCGCAGCATAAATGATGAACACTGCTCCGGGTGTGTGTTCACTGTGTGTGTGTGTGTGTTCACTGCTCTGTGTGTGTGCACTTCGGATGGGTTAAATGCAGAGCACATATTCTGAGTATGGGTCACCATACTTGGCTGAATGTCACGTCACTAAATCTCAAGAAAATCTCATGCCAACCATTTACTATCGTAATCGTGTGTTTATTATTTGGATATTTCATGGGTACAGAGGTTTCTCTGTGTTGTTGTGGTCCGATATCAACACCGAAGTGTTCAGGAAATACATCACGTGCGGGATATGATGCACAGTTATGATGGACAAGACACGGACGAATCAGGTCTCTGTCAGACACACAGAACAGCGTACACACAGAGACAGCGCTGGGTGCAGATCATTGTCATCAGATTGCGTAAATCTGATGGAAAATGAATAGAATTTATGATTCTGTCTGAAGAAATATGAAGTAAACATCAGTAAATATATCCAAATATCTCTGTACATATGCAACTTTTGATTATAAACCCTTATTGACGCTGTTCAGTAAATCTATGTGAACACAAATAAACTGCTGCAGACGTGACTGAATATGAATATGTATTATTTTCCACTCCTGTCATAAATTACTAAATTACTGTCACTGCAACTATGTTTTATTAAAACAGTGGTCAAATATCGAAGCTGGAATCTTTAAACTTTCAACTGATGCACAGTTTCTCCAGATCAAGTAAGAGATTAATGTTTAACGTGCTGTGAAATTGAAACAACAATAATTTGGGGCTGCTGATGATACTTGACCGCAAAAGAGTTAAGGTTGGACCTAAAATCTACAGGAAAGTGGTTCTTGAGATAAAAAGTTGCCCAGCCATGATTTACATCCATGATACTGTGACTGGCTTGATTCTTGCCTTTCCAAGAGGGTCCTGAGGTGAGGCAGATGGAGCGTTGCTCATATAATATGCTGTGCCATTGTTTGAAGGCCATGGATCCTCAGAGGGCAACAGTGAGGAAAGCAAACTCTTAAACACCAGGCTGAGGGAGCTGTCTGTCAAGCCCACCTCCTCCGGATGAAGGAGAAGCTCTGCCTTCTGTTCTGGACTCAAGAGGTGCAAAACCTCCAGCTGAAAAGACAAGGAAGATCTTCAGAACATCTCCAGGACATCAGCACAGAGCTCAGGATGCCATCGAATGACCACCCGCATAACATCAGATGCGTGAGTGCGTGTTCCTACCCCACTGAAAACCATGTTGATGGATGTGAAGTCTCGCACTTGAGCCATGACCGAGAACGAGCCGAAGTTCTTCATGAGCCAGTCCTCAGTGCTGTCCTCTGGATCTACACAACCTACAACAACCAAAACATAGAATCAGACTAAAACCTGCACAAAACCTCTCACAGAACACAAAACACCAGTACAAGAGGTGAAGTGTTACCTAAGGATGTGTTTCTCGACAGAAACGGATACATGAAGAAAGAGTAGATCCACTTCTGTCGCACTGGATCCAGACCGAAGAAATGCTGACTCAACTCCTTTACACTAAACACACAATCAAACACACACATACACAATGAAGTCCCCATTCTGCTTTTAGTGTAACACATGCACATGTAAGTGTTGTCATACACAGTCTGGTAGGCGCTGCAGCTGAAGTTTCTGTTGCTGAGGCATGTGAGGAAGTTTCTGGAGATGGACGACAGCAGAGGAATGAGTTTGATGTCCAACCATGCTCTGATCACGTGATCCTCGTTCATACTGATGCCTCCCGACAGATCCACGACCGGGACGCCGGCCACACTGGAGCGCTGCGAGACAGACAGTGTCACGGTGGAGCCGGAGCAGTGGAGGATCATGGGATATGTGTGTGTGTGTGCTGAGGTACCATGAAGGAGTAGACATCCAGAGCGGCGCTGATGAGTCCCTTCAGGTGAAGGATGTGGTCTGCATCAGGCTCCGATGGGACGCCAGCACACGTCAGGAAGCTCTGCGTGGGACCGTCCAACTGAGACGCCAATAAAAACAGATTGAGAATGAGAGTTTACGGCATTCAATGTGGGTTCGAGTCCCATTTAAGGAAGTCTGTTTACTCTGCGACCAAACTTTGCAATGATTCTGGGCCTCTATATCAGACACTAAATCCTTTCAGCCTGAATGGAGAAATCCTGAAATCTCAAATACTGCTTGCCACAGTCATGTTTAACTTATTAACATACCTAACAACTTAACATATTTCAATTTAGCAACAAATACTCAAACAGCATTAAAAAAGCTGATATTTCAGGCAGGCGTTTGAGTTCCTTGCCACAGTCACCTCTGGCTTTTAAAAGATAGTTAATATTCAGTCATGTTATTGATTACTGCACTGTCACTGTTAGAGAACAGAGCTGAAATGATCTGAATAATGACACATTTGCTTTTCATATATATAGTGCTATATAAATAAATGTGATGACTTGATTTAGGATTTTGCCTCTATCCTACTGTTCGGTGTTCAACAGGAGATGGGGTTACAATATTTACAAGCTTGCTTGATAATCACAGTCTGTAAAGTTCATATATTTGGCATTTGTTTGTTATGTTGACTTCTATTATTTTCACATCTTAACAAATCATTTATTAATCATCTGTTCATGTTTTTGCAGTACCCAATCTAAAGTGGAAACTCCTCATTCATCATCCGTAAATGTTTATAAGCACTGGACTTTAGGCTACTTTAACAACATTTGTGCAAAGGGTGGATAGTTAAGTTAAGCTGAATGCGTGCTAAAGACATTACACACATAGCAATTTGGATGCAAAACATTTTTCAACAGTCATACATCAACAGGAGTGGGAAAACAAAAATAGATTTTCAAGAAAATACTTGAATACTCTAAAAACACGGCAATATGGACTGATTGAATCGTGTGTTCTTATAGTAATCAAACTGACTATTATCATTTAATATCACTATCATGATGAGTGCGTGTTTAGCTCTGCTGTTCCAAACAGACAAAACTCTCCAACAAAGAACAATCTAAAAATATCTGATGTGTGTGTTAACTCACCTCAGTGCATTGTTCTGCTGTAAGCCCAGCACTCGTTCCACAGGTTTTACTGTAAATCATGAAATGAGATGAGATTAATGTTGGCAGAGGGAGGAGATGGAGTTGAATGGAAAGTGATCAATAGGTCATGATGAATGAAAGTCAGAAATGTTAAGTCATTTCACAACAACAAAATAAAACACAAGAAAGACTGCATTCTGGATGGGTCCTTTTGTCTCAGAAGTTTCTATCGGTTACATAATGGAAAGATTTGAAGTGTTTCACCCACCTCTGCACCGCTGAACACGTGCCTGAAAACAGAGAGAGACAGAGTCATGTCTTACATCTGTCACACTGTACACAGCTGGACATTACGGCAAAATCAACTCTGATAGAGAGATCAAGCCTGCATTTAATCTGTGCATTACACAGCTACTACCAAAGGGATATTAATCAGAGTCTGGATGATTTAATTCTGTGGGAAGGACAGTCAGACATGATACTCTAGTTGCACCGCTACTGCAGGCCTAACTTTTACTCTGTATATCAGTATCTAAAATTTAAAATAAAAAATACTATCAATTTTATTGTCTTTTACTGCTGATATTTGCTTTTTTTTATATGGTATTTACTGGTTGTATTATTACGGTGGACCCTATTTTTAAACATCTTGCTTCTGTAAAAATGGATGTCTACAGATTTATACTGTGAATTCCAATGTGCACTATCCCAAAAGATGAAGTTTTACTCAAATAATACCGTAAAATCTAAGGTTTTCAGACATTTTCAACATTACACTATTTAATTGTAAAATGTATGCATATTTATTTGTTTTCACAGAAAATATTTATAATTTCAACATTTTATTACAGTAAAAAAAAAACAAAGTTTTATCCAGTTTCTAACGGTTATTCAATCTATTTAATACAGTAAAAGGAAGTTTTTGGTTTTACGCTCCATTACTGTTGGAATTTGACGGTGTTTTGCTGTATATTTTACTGACAGTGTGGACATTATGCACCTGTTTGTTGATTAGTGAGCTTGTTTATTTTTATTAATGAGTTTAAATATAAGTGATAATTGTGGACTCACCAAAACCCATGGCTCCCACATACAGGAGCAGGAACATGAGAGGCGTTCTCATGAGGACTGATCTGCTTTCCCAAAACGATCCTGTCAAATTCAGCTCTTAGAGAAACAGACACAACGCCAGATCAGTGGAAGGATTATTTCTCAGATGATTGTTACATTTAATGACTCCAAACAGGAGCTTCATTCAAAGTTTTAATACTTGTATATTTTGAAGGTTGGTAAACATATATATCAGTATTCCAGTACGTTTCTTCTGCTCACCAAGGCTACATTTCTTTGTTTAAAAATTACAGTAAAAAAATATAGAGCCAATAATAAATATTCAATAAACTATTGTTAACATTGATAGTAATCAGAAATGTTTCTTGAGCAGTAAATCATCATATTATTCTGATTTCTGAAGATCATGTGACACTGAAGACTGGAGGAATGATACTGAAAATGTAATGTAATATAATGTAATGTAATGTAATGTACTGTAATGTAATGTAATGTAATATAATGTACTGTAATGTAATATAATGTAATATAATGTAATATCTGTGGGCGTAATGTGTTGGATTCCAGACTCAGGAGAGCAGCAGATTCTCACACACATCTCTGTCACATCACACTGAACACAACAGAGCACAGCGGGTTAAACCGGTCGAGTGAGGAGATTAGTGCAGCTATTCACACTGAAAAGGGTTAACATCACACTCCTGAGTCACTCACTCACTCTTTCAGACAAATTAACACTCAAACCCAGAAATAATGTCTTTCTGCCTCTTGTGCTTATGACTGACTTCTGAAACATGAAGTGCAAATAAGTGTCTGTGTGTATCAGGAAGGAAGGAAATCATGCAGACGATATGAAACTTATATACCTTATATATAATATACTATGATATACTTATGTTATTTGTAGCTATAGGTACAAATTTAAAATGTTAAAGTCTGCATTTCTTTTCAAAAGTGTTTTTTCTTTTCTTTTCTTTTTTAAAGCCATTCCTACAACTATATCAGTCTCAAAAACCGACTAGTGGAAACACATTATTTTATGTAAAACTTCAGGTTAACTTTATGTTGATGGTGTCTTTAGCACACCCTGTTGACTGTAAGTAATATTTCTCTCTCATATGTCCTAGCTCTCATTCGGGTGTTAGTATTAGCAGACTGATAGGGTTAGGGTAAGAATAAGTTGACTTACTTGTAAAGATACTTATAGTCTGTAAAAAGTCTGCTGGGAGATCATCACAATAAACAGTTAGCAGATTATTTAGACAGCCTACTTATACTTTAATGCTTAAAAAGGGACATCAAAACCTTATATAACCACAATATTTTTAATGAGCTATGATCAGCTAACCAGATGATATGTGACCCAGGACCACAAAACCAGTGAGAATAGTCAGTTATATCTGAATCTGAATAAATCATCTCTCCATTGATTGTCTGAGATACAACTATTTGTAAATCTGGAATCTGAGGGAGCAAAAAAATCTAAATATTGAGAAAATCATCTTTAAAGTTGTTCAAATGAAGTTCTTAGCAATGCGTATTGCTAATCAAACATTAAGTTTTGATATATTTACGGTAGGAAATTTACTAAATATCTTCATGAAACATGATCTTTACTAAATTTCCGAATGATTTTTGGCATTAAAAAACTATAATTTTGACCCATACAATGTATTTTTGCTACAAATATTCCCCAGTAATTGTGCTCCAGGGTCACATATGTGGATAAATCATATCCATATATTCTGGTATATAAACTATGTGATAGAACTGAGAGTGACATATGAACATATGAAATGATTTTCAGCAATGTACTTTGACAGCATGAAACAATGTCTGGAAATCACTTTAAACTTGGAAATGATCATTAGATGAGTGTACTTCTGTCAATGTACACACTCTCCTCCGCATATACTTATTTCATCTTAAAGCATCTGTTTTCTCTAAACTACTGTAATAAGATGCCAGTTTCAAATGTGCTCATGATTCAAATATGATTTCCATTTGCTTCATATACATGAGACGCCAGCAGTTATTACCAGGATATGACATGTGAAAGATTACAAACACTTCAGAGATGCTCGGTCACGTCTCAATGCTCCAGATACAAGATCTAAATCAAGAGTCTGCTAATGATGGAGAGTCTGCTAATGTTTGACTTGATATCTGCAAGGCTAAACCCACACATGATTTTCAACCACAAATCTGTGAAAATCATAAAAAACAATCACTGTTATATTAATAACAGGTCAAACATGTGCCCTCAGAACACTGTACATGAAGAGAAATCAGTGATCTTACCTGTCAGGTGTGTTTATCATGAACAGAAGAAATCTGTGCTATATACAGTCTTACACCAGACTCCACCCACAGCACACAGAGCATGCTAACCAGCGTCTGAAGCCCAAAACACCGAGCCAGAAGTCACCATGAGGTTAAATAAAGCCACACTAAACCTGGATTAAATTATATCACTCCATAAGAAAACCAGTTCTTTTATATGGATGTCAAATTTGGGGACCAGTACTGCATTTAAAAAATACTTCAATAGAAAAACTACAATTAGAAATAATCAAAAACATGTTAGCAATTAATAACCAGAAAGGGAACTGAGGAAAACTAGAACACGTGTGTGTGAATTAACAAGGAAACAATAATTAACAACAGAACAAGCAACACCTCTGAAATAACAAAAGAAATGGAAGGAAATGAGAAACAGTGAGGCTGATGTGATAGGACGTCCTGAAATGGGAAAGTATTTCAGTAAATCCTGCATCTTATTTATTTAACGTGCTGCAGAAAGCCGTGTGGAAATGAAGCGGATGCTCTCAGCTTCACTCAGACGTCTGCTGTAGACTCTATCACTGTCTGTACAGCTGGAGATATTTACCTCCTCATACAGAGCATCAATCAAACGAGATCGAGAAAGAAACTCAGGCAATTGTCAGAGTGTTTCCTTCCTCAGGACAGACACAAAGATGCAGCTGAAACAGAACACAGCAATCTGAAGAATGCACTGCTGACGCTGCCCTGTTGATCAACTCATTGTAAGGATCCTCTCCTTTGTTATTATTATTATTTTAATAACCTATTGTGTATAGCGAGTATATTAATCACCACCAACTATGCACTCATATGATTTTTATATGTGTATGCTTTTATTCACATATGTATTGAAATTTAAGGTTAACCTGTTCAAGAAAATGTCTTGTTTCCCAGACAAAGCCTTCCATTGAAACGATGAGTCAAAATCTGATCTCCAGTTAATATATCACAGTGTTTCCCCCATTAACTCTTTCTCAGGTTTACCACAGTGAAATAAGATTTTAGGAATCTGGCCTGCATTTCACTTCATATTTAAGTCATGGTTGATAAATAATCTTGTGAGAGTTTTTGAGGATATTTCTTTAGGGACTGTAGAATTAAGAAAAAGAAATATGATGCTCCAGACGCTCAGGAGAAATCACACAGATGATGAAAAACAGAAGGAGAAGACGAGTGACTGTAACAAGGATGAAGACCCAGAAATAAACACCTGTACTGAGATCATGGAGCTGATGATGAAGATGTGAAGATACTGGACACTTGTCGTCTAATTGAACCTGATTAAGAACGGCTGAGAACAGTCATCATGAATGTTCAGCTCAGATCAGCCAGCGGTGAAGCACACGGTGAGGAGTCGTGTTTGACCTGAGCTCACACACAGAGAACGAGGAGGACTCGTGTGGACGGACTCATTTAAAGTGATGTCAAATCACTTCCTTTCTTTCTTTCTATACTGAATTATAACTTTACATTAATCCACCTACGAAGATGTCCCAACTTCAAATGGATGATTTGACCAACTTGAGCGGCCCAACACACTACTGAATAATCCATGTACGTGCATGTGTATATAGTTTTTATTTTTTTATTTTTTTTTATTGTCATCACAGTGTTAGTCTAGCCAGGACTGGTCACAGCAGGTGTATTCTGATAGGAGCATGAACACGGCGCTCTCTTCTGAAACACTGCAGCAGGAAGAGCTGAAGCAGACTGAGCAGCATTTCTGCAGAATCACGCATTATACCTTTTTTTTATTATATATATATATATATATATATATATATACATTGTGCCTTGCGAAAGTATTCATACCCCTTTATTACCCGTTTTAAACTGCTTTAAATAACGTTTATCCACATTAACCTGCACTCCACACTGACAACACCATAATAACAAACACAGAATTGTAAACTTTGTAAATTTATTTAAAAAAATAAATAATTAAAAGAAAATGAAAATAATAATTGAATTAAAACACAGGAATAAGTATTTATCAGTATTCATACCCTTAACTCAGTACTTGCCTGAAGCACCTTTACAGTCTCACGTCTTTCTGAGTATGATACAAGCTTTGCTCCTCATCATCAGGCTGTTATCTGTCACTCTTCTCCTCATCTCTTCTCTTCTCAAGCTCTGTCAGGGTGGATGGGGAGCAGAGCAACTGGATTCAAGCTCAGGCTGTGTCTGGGACACTCGAGGACATTCACAGAGTTGTCTATAAGCCACTCTTGCTGTGTTTAGGGTCATTGTCCTGTTGGAAGCTGAACCTTCTGCTCAGTCTGAGCTTCTGGATGCTCTGGACTGGGTTTTCTTTAAGGCTATCTCTATATGTTGGTGCACTGAGCGTTTCTTCTGCTCTGACGAGTCCTTCAGCTGCTTCAGCACACTGTACTGTTGAGATGCATTCAGCTTCATCAGAGCAGAGAATCTTGCTTCTCACAGTCTGAGGGTCCTTTAGCTGCTGTCTGTAAACTCTAAGTGTGTTTTCATGTGTGTTCACTGAAGAGAGGATTGAGTTTGGCCACACCGTCATAAGGACTGTATCAGTGAAGTGTTGCAGTGATGTTTGTCCTGTCTCCGTATGATCATGGAGCTCAACTAGAGAGACCAGCAGGTTCTTGGTCACCACACTGACTAAAGCCCTTCTCCATCAGCTGCTCAGTTTGATCAGGAGACCAGCTCTAGGAACACTCCTGGTTATTTTAACTTCTTCCAGCAAGAGTAACAGAGACTTCATACTTCTGAACCTTTAATGAAGCAGAATTGTTTTCCTGAACTGTTCTCCTGATGTGTGGCTTGACACAAACCTGTTTCTGAGCTCTTCACGCAGTTCCTTTGACCTCTTATCTGATATCCATTTTCAGCTGTTAGACCTTTTATTAAGATGTGTGTGATTCCCAGTCATACCAATTCAATTGAATTTGCCACTGGTCAACTTCACTCATTATTTTAATTAATTTTTTGAAATAATGAATTTAAATTATTTATTTAATTTTTTTTTGCTTTACCATTATGGTGTATGGAGAGTAGATTGATGTGGACTTTTTAAAGCAGTTTAACATTAAGCAGCAACATAAAATGTGAAAAAAGGGTATGATACTATAGACACACACACACACACACACACACACACACACACACACATACACCCCCACACCCACACACACACAGACACCCCCACACCCACACACACACACACACACTATATGGTTAAGGGCAAACAAACACACACACAGAATAACAGTAGTTATTTTAGTAATTGAATCACACTTATCAGGAATTCTATGATGCAGATAAAGATGAAGATTTTATTGAAGTGAAAGTGATTTGATTTTACAGTAAAAGTGAATGTGAAAATAATATTCTACTAAGGCACAAAATAATTAGCTATTCTATCATATTAATTTAACAAAACTGTGATTTCCTTCATTTTCGTCAGATAATGTGTAAATATTTTTATTAGACTAGACTTATGTTTTAAATTAGTTCACAGATTATACAATCATCACAAATTAAATTAAAAATAACTTCAGAACAAATATGACTATAAAGACACAAGAGAGACACAAAAATCAACTAAAGTGAATTACTGATATTCTATTTAATATTGCTCCGATATATATTTGATGCTACATTATTGATCCAATGGAGCACTTGTGTTAATCTAACGGATTTCTGATGATGAGTTCATAGATTTTTGATTAAGTACGTCATATCATCTATCATGTGAAGGTCAGAAGCCACACACAGGCCAGGACGAGCCACAGGCCTGGACCGAGACGAAGAGCTGATGCAGATCCTGAAACACACACACACACACACACACACACACACACACACCATTAGTGCTCAGCTGATCACACACAGGTGTGATGATGAATCTCAGTGGATCACAGAGAGTGGGTGTGGCTTTACCCTGTGCAGTGACAGTCGCTGCAGCTGATTGGCCAGGAGCCGCTGACTGCGTGCCGCTGCCGGTGATGCTGCTGCTGTTAGCGCTGCTGTTGTTAGCGGTGCTGCTGTTAGCGGTGCTGCTGTTAGCGGTGCTGCTGCTGTTGTTGTTTTGGACGGTGATGGGTGCGGATGTGCTCAGGTCGGCTCGGCCTCCACGCAGACCCAGGTTCAGCGTGTCTAACTGAGACTGCGGCTGTGAGGAGATCCATGCCTGAACCACAGAGTCATTCTCAAACACCTTCAGATCGGCCACGGTTGAACCCATGAGCGCACGCACATCAGACACACTCAGACCCTGAAACACACACGGCATACAGTCACACTCACATCCACACTGAGAGGAACGCGTGTGTGTGTGTGTGTGAGAGAGAGTGTGTGTTACCGTCACCACAGGTACACTGAGGCTTCTGAAGGTGCTGATGTCCATAGTGATGTTAGAAGAGGCCAAAGCCCTCACGTCCTCAACCGGAGCACCACCTACACACACACACACACACACACACACACACACACACACGCGCTTTATTAAGAAACAGCGATGCACATGTAAAAACATGCAAACTTCAACAGATCCTTTGGTTAGGTTTCATGTAATAGTACAAAGGATGATATCCATTCTTGTTTTCTGTCTAAACAGAATCTCATCATGTCTCAAATGCGAACTATGAAGCACGTCTGGCTGCTTTCTGCATGATCTTTATGCTGTTTTAAGGTTGAATTAAAATCAACTATTGCAATATTATTATAAAAACTGAAATGTATGGTTCAGATTGCCCAGTTCATAAAGGGCTATGAGTTTTTCCTGAAATGGCTCACCACTGGAGCCTACTGGAATGGTTTGGTACTGCACGGAATTAAAGGTTTACTTAAAGCTCATGTTAAAGATATCAGTCTCAAATTTTGAAATCATCTTTAGTTTTGTAGATTTAAATTTCTAGCAGCTTTAGGTTTTATCTTGTAAAATAAATGTAAAATGTAGTGCAGTATATGTAAAGTCTTGCATTTTTAAAAGTAAAGTCTTTAGTCTGTGCTCCAAATAAGGTAAGATTTAGGACAGTTTAAGCTGGAAATATGTGTGTGTGTGCGCGTGCGTGCATGCGTGTGTGTGTGTGTGTGTGTTTGAGTGTGTGAGTGTGCGTGTGTGTGTGTGTGTGTGTGTGTGTGTGTGTGCGTGTGTGTGTGAGTGTGAGTGTGTGTGTGTGTGTCTTACCGAGGTAAGGGCTGATGAGGTGGAAGTAAATCGGGCTGTTGCTGCGCTGAGCTCTGAACGAGGAGTTGGCAGTGCTGTACAGAACTGATTTCTGCTCAAAGGAGCACGAGGACAGATCCAGAACTTCTGCATTGCTGCACACGAGCAGAGAGAGATATGAATGATTGATTGAATTAATGGAGCTGGTAAACGAGTGTGTAAGCGAGGGTCTGAGTGTGTGTAGTACCTCAGGTCTCTCGCTGTAACGCTCTGAAGTGTTGAGATGTTCAGTGCACAGATGTTCGAGCCGATGATGTTCAGCTCATTAGTGCCTAAAGTGTGACCGGGCACACTCAGATACCTGAGGATCACCTCCTTACTCTACAACACACACACACGCACACACACACACACACACACACACACACACACACACAGAGTACATACGTGCTGAGTAATATTCATTAACTCCATGTCCTTACTATATAGTTAGGGTTAGGATTATGGTTTGTCTTATGGTTACTTGAATGTAATTATGAATGATTTATTGTTATTACAATAGTAGGTAAATGTAACAAGGACCAGCTAAAATGGCCAAACCCAGGTATGAGCAGACAACCAGCTTAGTTTTTAGCATTTTTTCTCAGCAGGGAATTCAAGTACTGTAGTTAAGGTAGTTTTAGTCACAGAAATCCACACACCTTGTCTTTGTCCCATCCTCCGTTGTGTGAGTCCATCAGTGCGGTCAGCGCGTCGATGCTGGTGATGCTCCAGGTCCTGATCTCGTCCACCGTGGCTTGTCGTGAGACAGATGCGAGCAGCTGCAGTGTGCTGTCAGAGAGTCCCGCCGGATACACCTGGAAGACAACGTCCAAGGCTCAGTGCTTGGACCACTTCTCTTCTCCATCTACATGACATCATTAGGATCTGTCATTCAGAAGCATGGCTTTTCTTATCACTGCTACACTGATGACACCCAACTTTACTTCTCATTCCAGCCTGATGACCCGACGGTAGCTGCTCACATTGCAGGTTTGCCTTATACAACATTAGGAAGATTAGACCCTTCCTGTCAGAGCAAGCCACCCAACTTCTTGTCCAAGCTCTTGTTCTCTCCAGACTAGACTATTGTAATGCTCTCCTGGCTCTTCCTGCATGTACTGTCAAGCCTCTGCAACTGATCCCGAATGCAGCAGTGAGGTTTGTCTTCAATGAGCCAAAAAAGCCCATGTCTTCACCTCTCTTCATCAGTTTGCACTTATTGCCAATAGCTGCTCATGTCAAATTCAAGGCACTGATGTTTGCCTACACACCACCTAAGTGAAAAACGCCTCAGGGTTCATCCTAAAGAGGCATAAAATCTCTCTCACTGTCCCTTTCCTGGACTGTTCCCAGCTGCTGGAACGACTTCCCTAGTCTTTAGCCATATATGTATGTATATAAATATAAATATAATATAAAAAATCTTTGCTATGTGCACAGAGCTAGACTAACTGAATCACAGCACTTGTATATTGCTGCTCTGTTGTTGGTCTGTTTGCTTCTACTTTGTAAGTGGTTTTGTGTAAAAGCATCTGCCAAACGACTAAATGTAAATGTAATCTGCGTTCATCAGCGTCACACAGCGACCGGCCGAGTCCCTCTGGATCACAGCTCACTCACCTGCTTCAGCTTGCTCAGAATGATTCTCTGGAAGTCGTTGTCGTCCACTTTCTCCGAGACGGCGGCCAGGTTATCTCTGAGGACCCTGGCGCTCAGACAGGCGTCGAACTGGGCCACGGTGTATCCGAACGGGAATGAGGCGTCTGCGATGGTGGCTTCTGTGATGTTTCCCGCGGTGCAGTCTGACCGAAACAAGCAACAACAGTCACACAATCCTGTGAGAGCTATGAAACACTCCTCTTTATATCACAGAGGTTCACCATCATATGTCAACTATTATTCCCAGTTTAAGCATCCTGCTTATTCTTCTTCTTCCCCTGATTGGCTTTCGGACACAATAATCAACAGCAGATTTATGCCTCTATGTATTCCTATGATTGTCTGAACTCCATATGCCTTCCAAGGTATTATCCACACTGATTTACTTAAATAATTTTGGTTTTGAATGTAAAATGCCAATTAAATACCAAAACTGGTGGCGTAGATGGCAGGCAGTAAATCCAGCTGTATGTTCTCAAGATTTGATGTATTAAAACCAAACCTGAAACCTGTCATCATCTCTGTGCTCTTAAAGTATTCACCAAATTTCAAGTCTTTTGATCACATACTGGTCAAACGTTATTAAACATATCCATCTCTGGTCATCTACATCATTGCTGCTTGCAGATTATATTATTTAAATATAACGTATTATCAATTTAATTACACAAAATATATCTTAAGGATAAATTATATGACTTGCGATATATTATCATCTTTTATAATTCATTGCGTGTGTGTGTTTTACCTGCAGAGCGCCTGATTCTGCTTCGAGCGTCTAACTCAGCGTTGCAATTCTTAAAGAGATTCTTTAGTTTCGGCTTCTCTGTGTTTCTGGTCCTCAGGAATGGCATGAACACCTTCATGTAGCTCCTCTTCAGAGGCTGTCACACACACACACACACACACACAACACATAAATAAAGCATGAGTTGACACAGCTGGAACGCCTGAGAGAGGGAGCGAGTCTGTACCGTGCTGAAGCGGCTCCAGAAGTCGTCAGTAAAGTACAGCGGCAGGGTGTCGAGGTTCTCCAGCGTCTGCTGATCCCAAGCAGAAGAGTTCCTGAAATACAGCAGAGTGCTTTACACTAAACAGACAGCCTTAAACGCATTAACCCTTTTCTGAAGTTTGTTTTATATCACGTGTGCAGTTCAGTGCAATAATTCTGATGATCAAGCAACTGTAAACAAAGAGCTCTTTGCATGATTTTTCTCACCCATAGACAGTCTCTCCCGAGAGCAGCAGTGATTGCACAGCGCTGATCTGAGTGTCGGACAGATCGTGACACTTCTTCAGGCTTTCAATGATGGCTGGGTCAGAGTTCTGGATGTAGACGGCGTCGAGAGTGCAGGTCAGGTTACCCAGAACCTCCACGTGATCCTTGCTCAGCCTTTGATCCGAAATACCCTACAACAACATTCACACGTTAACAAGAGTCAGCAAAGTGTGTGTGAGTGTGTGTGTGTGTGTGTGTGAGCTGCTCACCAGACAGCTCTGTGCGTTGTTGAACAGAGTCTTCTGTTTGTCAAGGACACTGGAAAGAACGGAGAAATCTGCCGTGCCCACAGCGCTGAAATACGAGCGGCAGTTCGCCTCCTCCACCTTCTCATAGCTGAGCGACAAACATCAACAAATTACCATGAGCGAACGGAATCACAGATGACAACAAAATCAAACAAACACTCTGAAAGAGAGAAGTTAGGTATCAAGAATAAAGCAAAATAGTCAAACACCCATAAATGAAATAAAAGGCCACTCATTCAAGAAGAGGAATTTTAGTATCTTGTCACTTTTTATTGTAATGTGTGTACTTCAGTTATGACCATTTCTAACTCTCGTCACTCGTGGTGGAGTCTGTCGTCCAAGAGCACGACACGTTCAAGTAAATATGACAGATATTGCACTGCTAAGCTAGTGTTTTATCTGAATGATGGGAGTATGTGAAGAAGTGAAACGGCTCTTCTGCTCAGCTGAGATTTGGCATGATAGCAATCTCGTCTGTTTTCTATCTTGGATAATTCAACTTTCGAAGGTACTCACTTGTAGTAAAGCAGGATGTCTGAAGGTAAATCTGCGAAGCTTGGCGAAGGCTCATCTTTCATATAGTTGTACATGCACATCAGCTTGAAAACAACAATTACAGAGTTTAATGGTAAACCAGACAGATGCAGATGTAAGTCCTGAGTGAGGTGCAGTAAGTAAGGTGTGTACCTGACTCTCCTTCAGCTGGACCTTCTGCCGTCCTGGCCGTCGTCTGCAGGCTTTGACCAGCTGCTTGACCTTGGGCTCGGCCAGCGTCCGGACAGACGTGCAGGTGAAGCCCTGCAGCAGCTCCTCAGACAGCCTGCAGAGGGAGACAAACACACTGATGCAACACCTGCTGCGTGTGTGTGTGTGTGTGTGTGTGTGTGTGTGTGTGTGTGTGTGAGAGAGAGCAGAAGTGTGAAGAGTCACTTACTCCTCAGTGTCCTCACTGACACTCGCCACGGAGCCGAACAGCATCACGGCCTGCCACACCACAGAGGTATAAACACACAAACACATCAAGATCATTGAAACACTAACTCTTTAATTCCTCTTGAAATATTGGGATCACTTCTTATTCAGGATGTGCACGCAAAGTTTCTACACTTCTGGAAAGACTAAAAAGGTTTCTATGCAATTTGTCAAAATTAAATCATTTCTCACGTATATTTTTATTATTCAGTCTCTGACAATTTCAAATAAGGGTTTTTAAAGACACTTAACTGTAGGCTCCAATTAGCAAACTTAGTTGATGCATTAACTAACGATAAGCAATCCATTTGTTACACTATTTATTCATTTTTGTTGAAGTTAGGTAATAACAATAAACATGTTCATTGGAAGTTCACGTAATAGAGTAACTCTTCATAACAAGGACACTATTATCAAGCTGCTTAGTAGTTGTTCCTCTAACTTGCTACCACTAAAATTAACAGATGGTTTTACATGGTTTTTCCTCTTCAATCATCATTACAACCGTGTTAATAAACACAGCAGAAGAGGAGAAATGTCAGCACCTGCTCCTGTGTCCATTGCTTCTGGTTGATCAGTGTGATGTTCACAGACTCCTGAGGGATCAACAAGACACGCGGGATCAAGCCAGCCAACACGTCCGGAACGTTCTCGATGACTTTAGTTTCATCTATAGACACGATCTGAGGAGGAAACGGATGAGAGGATCTGAGAGAAGGTTCAGATATCACATATAGAGCTGACCATTACTTGGCTAGACACATGCCTTCGTGACATAAACCAGCTGCAGGATTTCTGGTGCTGAGAGGATGTTGCTGAGGAATGTGGGATTTTGGGATATGGCCAGGAGCTCTGAAGGGTCAATGCTGGAGATGGTTTCTGCTGGAACGCCTTTGACGAGCGTCCCGAGAGACAGCAGCGAGGAGCCGGTGTTCAACTGAAAAACACACCGAAGTTCACTGGTTTAATTACTCAAAATGTTGTACAAAAATAAGACAATATGTCTATGTCAGTTAACAGTTTTGATATAGTGCTGTTCAGCTCCAACTCTCAGAAATGCAGCTGGAAGAGTTATTTAGACTCACTGGAAAGTCAGACTTGATGAGAGTCTGTATGACGGCGTTAGCTTGGCCCTGATTCCAGCCGTCGACGGCGCTGAGGGTCGAGAGCGCGCCCTTGATGACATCAGAGGAGGCGGAGCTTATCTGAGCCTCCGTCAGGCCCACGCTCTGACTGCCGAGCAGCTGGATGGTGGAGGAGGAAAGCGAAGGGAGATTGGCTGCGAGAGCAGAGGTGATCTGAAACCAAGATGAAGCAGGTCAAATGAGACTGACTGACTGACTGACTGACTGACCAATTGACTGATTGATTACCTCAGGGCTCTCGGTTCCATTACAGAACACGTTGATCCGCTGGATGAGCACCAAACTGTCTGCGCCTCCTAAAAGCTCTAATGCAAATGAAGGGACTGCACACAGGAACTGACCTGGCAGCCTGTAACACAAACACACGTGCAGCTGTAGGCTAGATTCAGGCTTTACAGATGCTCTGATCAGTTGTGATTTGACCAGACCAGCTGCGCACCTGACGGGGTTGAAGGACGGGTTCTGATTGTACAGCTGTGTCACATAGTAGATAGCTACGCTGGACTGGATGGTTACGGTGCCATTGAGCAGCTGAAGGTTCTCCGGGTTCTCCAAGAACACACCAATCTATAGAAACACAAGACGTGCTCAAGTCAAGTCACATTTAGTACTATACTGCTTTATACATTACAGGTTTTGTTGAAGCACAATCAAAGTAAAAAACAGGGAAAACAACAGAATCAGTGATGCACAATCTTCAAATATGAGGCAAATTCAATTTCAGTGCTAAAGCAGAAGACAATATCGCCATTATACAGTTCTCATCCAAGAGTGTTGGGACATGAAATAATCAAGCACAAAGTGAAAGTGGCGTGGATCCCAAATTCCACCAGGGACAGATGTAGTGCGCTTGATACCTGGTCAGACGACACGAAGGAGTTGAGGTCAGACAGGTTGACGAATCTGATGAAGATGCCAATGTAGCTCACAAGCCAATCTGTGGAGTTCAGCTGAGGATCGGAGGTGTTATAGCAGCGCGGTGAGCCACCTGTGCACACACACACACACCACACACACACACACACACACACACACAGCTGAACGAGTCTGGATAGATAAACAAATGAATGAATGCTTCAATGACAAACACATTTTTAACAATCACTTGTCGCCACCCACTGGCATTACAATGTAATCAACACAATCTTTATAAGAAGTGTCAAGTTACTCTTCAGAAGGTGATTTACTGTTATAAACATCAGTATTTCTATTCAAACTATAAAAACGTTTATCCATGATTATTTGAATGTTTCCAATACAGAAATACTGCATGTCTGAAAAGACTGTTTGTGAAGCGGTTTCAGATCCATCCATGAGATCTGCTCTCTCTGGGTCAGGAGATATTAATGTTCCGGGTGACTTTACTTGTCCAATGAAATATAAATACAAAGTGCATACAGTATTCTTACCATTTGAGAGATACACCTTTCACTGAGCTGTACACATCCTCTGGGGTGAAGTCAGTTCTGGAGAAGTTGTAGTTGTTTCCGAGAACTGAAACACTACACACACACACACACACACACAGACGGCTGGTTAGTATATTGTGAGTCCTCTCTGTGGAGGTGTTTAGTGATGTGTGAGCGCTCACAGTTTCCTGTAGGGCAGGACAGGCTGGCGCTGCGGAGCTGTGTGGACTGATGAGCTGCCAGCTGAGCAGAGGCAGGTATCGCACGAGTCGATGCTCGAACCACTGATCCACCTCGGACTGGACGTCCAGCTTCAGAGCTCCAGGCCAGACGCAGGACAACACCCCTGCCGGGCCAACCCACAGATTCCCAGCGGCTCCTGCGGGACACAGGGAGATGGACCGCTTACACAGAGACTCTCAACTGCAGAGACCTCCTTCAAAACAATATTAATACACCATGTTTGTGCTCAAAGCAAGTAGTGCACTGAGGGTACTCATCAGGCAGCTACCTTTACACGGCACGTGTGCACTTAGCCACTGCGCTCCAGTCTCTTCCACCGTCACGCACATACTACAATGTTTAAACTTTTACTAAATCTGCCTCGATACCTTGTTAAGTGCAGTGTACGATGGATTTCACATTGTCAGATTTAATGTTACGTAGAGTTACTTAAACCTACCGTCTTCCAGATAGCGTGCGGTCTGGTTGTACTGCCGAGCAGATGGCAGAGTCCCGAGCCGTCTCCGAGCGTCTGAGGTCGTTCAGGAACTGGCTCAGCTCGGCTGTAGAGATGGAGCTCAGCAGCTGCAGGAGGAAACACACAGATCAGAGCGACTGCGATGGAACGAGGTCCAGCATTAGAGGAGCGCTGATGTACCTCAGGCCTCCTGTCCGCAGGGATCAGAGACTGGAAGGTGTTGAGGTCTGGAAATCCAAACTGGAGGAAGAAAGACTTGAGGAAGAGGTAGAAACTGCCCCGGACATAACAGCGAAGAGGAGCGTCTGCAATTAATCAGCAATCAAACAAACCAATCATTTTTATATAAAAACAATATTGAAAAACTCAGGTTTTACCTAAGTTGTACTGTTTCTTTGAAAACAAAAAGCAAAAAAGCAAAAATTTGACCCCAAATACAATTCTCTAATAATGTTTACTTGTTTGCCAAGAGTGAACCACACTACATACTGAATCTAACGCATTATGGGCAGCACTTTACAATAAGACTCCATTTGTTAATATTAGTTAAATACATTATGTCAACATGAACTTACAATGAAAAATACATTTATAACATTAATTAATTGTAGTTTTTTAATTTCAACATTTACTTCTACATTATCAGAATCATGTCATTTAAAACAATATGTACTTGACATTATTAAAATCATTTTATCTGTTAATATCATTTAATGAGCCTGAGCTGACATGAACTAACAACAGCGAAGAGTTTTATTAAACGTAACAAATGTATTGCTCATGCATTAACCAGCATTAATTACTGGAATCTTATTAACTAATGGAAACATTATTTATTCATGTACTAGAAAATGAAAGTACATTTATATTTATGCATTTGGCAGATGCTTTCCAAATGCATGTGATCGGTTCATCTTTTATTATTAAGTCATTAACAATTTTTTTTATTTAATTGTATTTAAGAAAAATGAATGCTGTGAAATTAGCAAAAACTAAGATTTCCGATGTGTGTGACCTGTGAGTAGCTGTTGGATGTTGTTATAGATCTGACGTTGTGTGTTTCCATCCAGAGGCGTCCTTTGAGAGTCCAGCACATTGACGCTGCAATACAAACACACACACACACACACACACACACACACAGTGTTTATTGTCCATGTTTACCGCTGCCATGCGATGCACTAAAAATGGCTATAAATTGACTTTGACTTTAATGAACACTTACGCCTCCTGTTGGACGCTGCAGCCACGAGCCCTTATGATGTCAAAATACACCGAAGCATCTGCTGAGCTCAAAGTGGACAGCAGTGGCCTGAGTCGAACCGTGAGCCAGACTGACAGCTCAGCATCACTGACCGAAGGAGACGACAGATCTCCTCGCACAAAACACTGTCTGCAGGAAGGCTCGCTTCACCTCTGCAGGGTAGCCCAGCTCATTCACCTGCACGGAAGACCAAGACAAGATTGAGGCAGGAGGATGATAACAAATGATGAGGATATTCACAGCTGCAGAGAACAAATCCACAACGTACTTGGATGTTTGGAGAAAGAACATCGAAAAAACTCTGAAAGCGTTTGCGTTTGAAGCTCATTCATCACTGTGTTAACATCCGCTGGTCCACTGAGCCGGGACGGGTCGGAGCAAAGCCCAGCCAGCTGAGACACGGTCAGAAGCTCTGCCACCTCGACCTGACCGAGAGACAGAGAAAACAACTGAGAGAGAGAACGGATCAAATGAAGGAGTTACTGCAGAAGAAATAATCACACAGCAATTACAGCTAAATTCATCTTTCAGAATCCAACTACTAATCAATGTCATCAAAACTATCCATCCAAGTTTTTTTCTTCATGTTTTATATATAATTATTTAGTTTCTGTTTTTTTTCTAAATTTAATTTCATTACTCAGCATTTTTTAAATATATTTGTTATATTCCTATTTTAATACATAATTAATAAAAACATTATTAATAAAAAATATATGTAAACCAAATATACAAAATTATTATCTAATAATTTAAAGTTTTAATTAAACATCATAATGCACTTGTTATATGCTCGCATGAGTAACTGTAAGCCCAGTTATATTACAATAGAATATTTATCTTTTCATTGTTATGCCTTTATTAATTAAATTCATTAAAAATTGCAATGCATTTTAACTTTGGTTACAATTTATTTATGAAAACATAATCCATTATAATGACATTATGAATTCCTTTATAATGCTTTATACTTAAAACTTTAAATAAAATGTTATATTGCATAGTGATTCTTCTTGTCATTACTTGTTTTAGCAATAACTCTTTTGAAATGTTGTACTGTATGTATCAGATATGCAGTCGTGCCAATAAAGTGTTCATTTGAAAGTGTAGTAAAAGTGTGTGTCTGAATGTGTGAGAGAGTTATAACCACACACAATCTGCCGTCTGTCTTCTTACCCCATTAAAGTCTCTCTTCAAACTGGTAAAGTCAGTAAATTTGGCGATGAAGCGGAACCGTCCAAAGTTTTTCAGAAGCCAATCAGAGTCACTGTTAGTATTCAGCACACAAGAATCTCCTGAAAGGATCAGAAATGCGATATTTGAACACTTGTTTATCCCAATAGACACACCACACACACACACACACACGTTACCTTGGCTGGGCTGATGGGAGAGATAGTCTCGTGTGAAACTGTAGACGTACTCTGTCTGAATCGGTGTGAGACTGCTGAAAACGTTATCACAGCCTTTCACACT
This sequence comes from Carassius auratus, assembly GCF_003368295.1. NCBI lineage: Eukaryota > Metazoa > Chordata > Actinopteri > Cypriniformes > Cyprinidae > Carassius > Carassius auratus. The sequence goes on along the minus strand of NW_020525655.1, from coordinate 444 downwards.
ACAAACACAGGAATAAATCAATGACTGGATGAACTACAAACATTTGTCAAACACAAAGGTCCACAGACATTGCTGTTTAGAAACTACATCTCTGTATAAACCAGAACAGACATGTATCAAATAAACACACACACACACACAAAAATATTAGTAATCATCTGGAGACTTGATTATCTTTTAGGAAACTAGTCAATTTAATCCTATTTACTACAGACATTTCAGTTGATCATTTCTCTTGCAAAGGCACCAGTCAATCAGAACAGTGGCTGTTTACTTTGAAATCAGGGAGCTCCAAAATAAAGTGTTTCAAGCACAAGCATTGACAAAGTGGAAAATGTCTTTTTATAATGAGATCAGAACATTAAAGTTAATTAATTAGTTAATAAAGTAGCATTTCATAACCTGGGTTTCTTTCATTCATTCCAGAGTTTATCGTGGACACTA
>NW_020525654.1:0-56288 GCF_003368295.1 Carassius auratus | reverse complement strand
AAAAAGAGGATACCACAGTTATTCCACAAAGAGTGACTGGGACCCACCGCACATGCCTCTTCTCCAGTACAGAGACTTTTCGACAAAAAAGGAAACTGAAATGATAGCTATTTATGGTGCAGTTTTATGAAGGTAGGTAAACTTTTCAAAAGATATTTTGAATTGGGAAATTAGAGCACAGTCATAGAACACTTGAAATGGTTTGGTGTAGTTTCCAGTGACAAACAACAGGTCTCGATGAAAAACATTATTATTGTTGTTGGCTAAGACATATTCGAGGTTGAACAAACTACTAACACCAAGTAGCAAACTTCAGCATGCAACTCATTCCTGCACTACTACACTCCGCACTACATTCCCGACTGTGCTACGGACAAAAATGGGACCTAAAATTGTGAGGCTTGTTGGGGAGGTGTGATACTACATTTTCAACCAATCAGCTTGATTATTTATGACTGCTGAATGACAAAATGGCTGAAAAATCCCATTAACTTACATTGAAAAATTTGACTAAAATGTTTACTTGCACCAGGAAGACTAATAAAAAAATATTTTTTTTATTACAATTATGGCTTCGAAAAATTATGAACAAATTGATAAAACACATTACTTTTCGATATTAGGGACCTGTTTGGTCAAACATACTCATAGTTTTTCATTTGCAGTTTATTCTCTCTTTATTTCATTTTTTTTTTTTTTTACCATGTACTATTTATTTAAATGTGTATATTTATTTGTACTTATTTTTTTTTCCAATTATTTAACTGAGATATTAATTAAAATATCACTTAAAAAAAAAGTTCAATAAATGGCATGATGTTCCAAAGTTCAACAGAGGGAGTAATGATTGTTAAAATAATCATTATCTCAATATTGACCAACATAATTGTGATATAATTTTTTTGGGCCATAATAGTCAACTACATAGAATGCTAAAAACCATTAAAAACGCTTTTTTTTGGATAGGCACTCTTTTATTTTCTTCAACCAATTAAAGGTTGTTGCCCATATTAATGGCTTTTGGGAGGTTAGATTAGACATGCTCACACACACACACACACCACAGTCACACCCATAAAATATTCACACCCTCAGCAAGTTTAATCCCATATGACGTATGTAAACACGTTAAAACCTTAGCGAGGGTGTTTCACAAAACACTTTCCATGGCTCAACACACCTTTTGTCAAATTTATGACGTAGTACTAAGCTAATGTCAGCTCTATCCTTACTGGACACTAAAAAAAACAAAAGCAAATATTCCACTTAGTTTAGTGGTCTTGTCCCCTGATTTTGTTTCTGTTTTACTTCAGGTGCACAGGTATTTCCCTGTCTTTATCTCTCATCTCACGCTGCAGGCTGCACTCAAAAATAAACCCCACCCACAAGCGTGGATAAAACTGGCGCCTGAATAATCCACAAACTCTGAGAAAGACAAACATCCAGCTACACAAACATAGAAGAAATATTCAACTGAGCACAAATGAAAAAAATCCATGTACCTGGTGGCTGACCAGAATGTGCAGTTCTCCAGGGAATTTCCAGGAATATTTAAGGGGCTTTTCCATTTGCTGCCTCATTCCTCTCTGTCACTGCTGACAATACACATACACACCCACACACACGCATGCACGCAAGCACATAAACACACATTAAGACAAAAAAATAAGGAAGCTGCTAGTAAACTGTTGTTTATACCAGGAATTATGTTAGGGTCCTGAGAAATCCGTTTGATTTTTTCCTTAATTCGGTTTCATTTTTTTCCAATTGTGTTTTTTCCATTAAAATATTTCTGTATTCTTTGTTTTTTTATTTTTTTTATAACTTTTCTCCACTCCTTTTAATAGTTAAATTCAAGTTTATTAATAAAAAAGCATGTTTAATTAATTAAAAACCACAAAACGTATACATTTTCACATCGATTTAATAAACAATTAACAACAACTGCATGTTTAGAGCCCTATAAAATGTTTTATTTATTAACACCATATTTGGTATTGTTACCAAATCTTGTGTTTTAGCAGTATCTTATAATTTGAATGCATAAAACAACATAATTTATTCTCTTTTTTTCTTAAATTACCCTTATGATTTTTTTTCCTCAGAAATTCTGTGTTATGTATTTAAATTTTTCTGGTTATTAAATCAAGGCATAAAACATTAATTTCATTTATCAATTAATTGTTGAAAACTAAGCAAACTGTATTTATTTATTTTTTTGGCTTTTGGCAAACAAAAGGGATTTATGTCCGCGTTTTCCTAATTACAGAAATCATAGGGCCCTAGAATTACGGGACCTTATCCAAATATAAAAGAAACTAAATAAAGAATTAATTGTATGAACAAAAATCCATATACGCCACCGTTCAAAGGTCTGGAGTACAAAGGTTGACCCAAACTTTTAAACTGTAGTTAAACGTGTCAAAATAGCACAGTTAAAGTTAACAACTTTGAAAAACAACAACTTGAAATTGTGACCAATTCAAAGAGACACATCAACCAAAAATCATTTACATTTATGTTTTAAACCTGTTCCTTTTTTTCTTTTGTAGAAAACAAAAGATGTTTAGCAGAATGTCCCAGACTCTCTTTTCCATTCAACGAATGAAGCGTTTCACCTTTTTCTTTCATTTCATGGGAGACATTCAGGTCATTCAGGTTTAGAACGTCGGTAAGCAAAATAAGGACAGCATTTTCATTTCTAGGTGAACTATTTTTTAATGGTATAATTTAGAGCGATATGATCCAAAAAAAGAAAGGTGAACAACAAAAATGTGTCCCATATTATCAGTGCATTCATAGTTTATAGAATTAAAAATGTAAAACATGCAACTTAAAACCAAGATATAAAAATAATGAAAATAAATGCGACAAGACTAAGCAATGCTAGCGTTAAGCACGCATCCATCCCATAAAGAACATAATACCAGAGAGAGCTTCAGGTGAAAAGTGTAACACAATACATTTCAGACAGTTAGTTTAGAGCCGAGTAGCATCGAGGTAATACAGGTTCTTTGAATGTATTTTCACTGCAGGAGATCTCATAACAAAAATGAAAGAGAAGTAAGAAGGGGAATATCACCTCTTTCTGGCCTGACCTTTTACTAGAGGAAGACGCGTGTGACTACTATAGGTCACTTACAGGAATATAAAAAACTATTTCATATGTGAACACATGATGAAGGTGTGATGGGTAAATTAATGGGGTTACTGCATGTGAAAATGCAAAGAAGTTGGGCTTATGTCATCTTCTCAGCCTCCTTCTGCTTTCAGAAGAGCGTCTGCTCTAACTTCTTTTGAAATCAAGCCCCAAATGTGTTCCCTGCAGTGTATCACAACACTTAACCGTGTTATTCTGAGAGTGAAACTGAACTGAGCTGGATTCAAACAGTCTCAGTTTTGATCTGCACACAGCAGCACATGTTTCAAACTGCTTCTGTCCACTGGCCATTTTTTTTCATCAGTGTATTTAAACAGAGACAGACTGGCAATCTGTATTTACACTTTCCTACTTAATACTGGATTTCATGATAGTTTTAATATTCTTCTTCTTGGTGTAATATTACCTAAACATACATGTGGAAGTTATAGACCCTTAAATGCAAGAAGATCAGAGTTGTGCTCATAATAAAAGCAAAAGTACACCACACACTTGCATGCAAAGGTGAGAAGCTCGTCTTAACATCTATCATGAATCTGTATAAAGCAGCTGTTCGGGATTTAACCTGGGAACATATTAGTCGCCCAACTTTAAAGAATCAGCACCCAGAAGATCCATACTTGCTCAGGAGACAGTAAAAGAGCAGGTGAACATCTAAGATCAAAGCTGGACACACTTTAGTTACTTTAGGTGAACCCATAGACTTTACCTTCCACTAACATGAGCTACACGTTAGTTTACATGTGGATCTGTGGAATAGCCATCCACTTACATGAATCAGTTGGTCAACGATGTCGTCCGATGATCCAACCGTGTTTCTCCGAAGAACGGATGGTCCACTCGTATGACAGACACACCGAGACAACAACGTCCAAATTTACGCGGCCACGGCTCCGTCCTCGCTTCTCAAACAGGCTACAACTGCCGAAGGATCGAATCGGGTCATTTTGACATCGGAATGTTCCAAAAACGACTCGGTTGAGGTACACGAAAAGGTAGAGAAGCCGCCACTGTGGCAGGGTGCTGTGATATCAAGTCTAGTACTTCACTGGAAAGCCCCCTGGTCTGACTTCCTCAGGAAATCCCCGTCATGAAAAAAATGTAGCTGGTTGTAAAAGGACGCCATAGAGGAAGAATAGGCTCAGGCTGCGGTGAGGCGCGCGGCCGCTGGGTGGAGCCAGAGCTTCAGTCCAATCCGTGATAGAACAGCGGTTCACTTCAGCGGCTCTTTGCTTTGCTTTTCCACGTGTTTCTAACAGGTGATGATCTTTGAAATGTATGCATTACTGACCAAATCTGTTGACATACTGAGTAAGTTGAAGGAATCTAATTAAACTGATTGTTTTTACTGAACAACTGAACGACACTTTTGATTACATTTGCTGGAACTACCTTTTGTGTGTGTGTGTGTGTGTGTGTGTGTGTGTGAGACAGGTCACTGTATGGATGAACCCACTAGCAAATGAAAAGTGTTGGTTGCATTGGTGCAGGGTTGTTATAGTTAACTTATCTCAAGCTAAAATAGAACCATACAAAACATGTTTGTAAAATAAACTTGATTACTTTGAATAAACTGCAAAATATAATAATAATTAAGATGTATATGAATACATACAAGATAATAATAACGAATTCAAATTATTAATAAAAAAAAAACTATATTGGAATTTCAATTATACTTTAATAACAGGATTGATGTACTGTTATTCACATTTGTATTATTATTATTAAAATACTCAAATTATAGGCATGTTTTTTATTACATCAATAAAGTTATTACAATATTTTATTACCAAGACATATTTTAAAGAATCAACATCATAAATATATATATATTTTTTTAAATATATACTACAGCAATAAGAACTGGGAATGAAAATATACTTAACTGTCATGAGAATACCACAATGTGAATAAATCTGAATACACCTTTTTTAATTTGGGTTAAAATTTATTCCAGATTTTCTTTGTGAGATCCATACATTTTTGCCATTTCCTTTAATATTGTGATCCACCAATATTCTTCAAAGCTTCTCATCACACTTTAGATAAGGGAACACTATTCATTATTAACTAGTCGCTTATTAGCATGCATATTAATAGAATATTGGCTGTTTATTATTACTTACAAAGCACTTGTTAATCCCTTATTCTGCATGACCATATTGTAAATCCCTAACTCTACCCATACCTAACTCTACCCATACCATACCTTACTATCAATAAGCAGTTATTAAGAGTTTATTGAGGGATAAATCTTAATATAGTATATAATTATAAAAAGTTGATACAGCGAATGTGTTCCCTAAAGTGTTATTATAATTTATTATTGAATATGATCTAAATATAACAAAATGTGACGTATGGGCTGATTAACACTCAGTGCATTTGACAGTATAAACCCCTTAAGTTTATTAAGACTAATGTGACAAACTGATTACATATACAGGCCACAGTCTATGACCACATTAGCTCCCATCCACACAGAATTCCACCCCAACCATGTACGTTATCTGCACACATACAACTGAAAGGAGTTCACACGTATCATTCACACAGGTACCATTACAGTTATTAGAGGCAAAAACAAACAAACAAAAAGTAATAATTAATGTATTTTAAATAACTTGTTCCATTTTCAAATTAAACATAAGAAAAACAAACAATATGAAACCCATCTGTCATTTATCTCCAAACACCCTAATAAATTAGGATGTGTGGAAAAACATAAACATGGAATCGTAGTAGAAATTTAGATGTGCTGCCATATTTTCAAATTCTTTACCTTCACATGGTGATCCATATTTTCAGACACCCCTAAGAGGGTGAAAAGCTTGACCTTGGCATGAAGAAGAAACTATTCATGCATGCAAAAAACAGTTTGAAATAAGATGAATTAAAAAAAAAAAAAAAAAGCTGCAAAGATTAAAAGATTAAAAAATACCTCTCATTCCATTACAACACTCTGCTGCGCCTGTTCTTAAAGTCAACATCCTCAGCCAAGAAACCTTTTGAGATAAAATGCATTTCAAATACACCATGTACAAGGGTCCATGATTAAACATATGCGTATATATATATATATATATATATATATATATATATATATATATAAAACGACCTAATACTAAACCAACTCACTTAAATATAAGAGCTGCAAACCATATATATTTAAATTGGCATTAAAAATTGGTATTATAATTACTTAAATTTCATCTACACTTGCATTTAATTTGATCTATATACAGTGCAGTTCTTATAATTTTATGCAAATAAATAGCTTAATCCAACCAGAGATCAACTAACCCCCCCCCCCCCAAAAAAAAGAAAAAAAACTATTTTAATATAACAAATCATATAACTAGATAATATGCTACAGTAACAAAACGTAAATGGAAAGGGACGCTGGACTAGGACCAAGTCAGAGTCCTATGAATATATCGAGAAAGAGAGATGGTCAAGTGACATTAAACTCCTTCAGACAAAAGATCTTTCATTTCACTGATTCACTGTCCAATGACGTTGGGATGGGTATGTGGGAGTTTTATTCCCCCCATAACAGACCAATTACAGATTGTGGAGAATATATCTGTTGGAGCACCAGATTGGTAGAGACCAGACAGGAACTCTACTTCTGTTGGCAGTGATGATCCTAGTTCTGTAGAGTAGGTTTGAGAAGTTTGCACTCCTCTGCGGTTGCACCTGTGAGAGTCCTGGGGTCAATAGGGGGGTGGGAGTTAGAGGGAGCGGGATGGGGGGAGGAATGTCCTTTACGAAGAGACTTCACTTGAGGCTATTGAAGCCTTAATGCCTCTTACGCACAACTGAGATATTAACTAAACTGAGTTCGTCTGACCGCGGTTGGAGAACTCAGGAAATTGAAGGGTTCTGTGTTTCCATTGCCACTGGTTCCTGAAAATGATAATTTGTTGATTATTCTCAAATGACATTGATGAAACAAAACCAGATGAAGACAAAATACTTAAATTAGAATCAGAATTTCCAGTCTGACTGGAATCTTAAGCATATTTTGGTGGAAAAGTCCATTAACTAAGAGTTGGGGATGGGAGACGGACCTCTGTCTGGTTTTCTGAAGGCACCGGGGTGGTTCCCTCTTCGGATGACACCTCCATCTTCTCTTCATCTAAACCCTTGCGTCCCTCCACGCCATGCTCAGCTTCCCACTCCTGCAGTACCTCATCCAGGTTGAAACGACGGCGGTAATTCACAAAGAAGTTTTTCACTTGAACCACAGATTTGTTACCGATCACATCAGAAATGGCTTGAAAATCCCGTCCATACTTCCTTATAGCTGAGAGAGGAATGAGAAGATTGTCCAGAATTTCACTGCTTAAAACATCCTATTTAAAGAATCCTTCATTATCCAGTAAGACCCACAAACATTTGAGAAATGTGGCCAAAATTACCTTGTACTGCGAGCAGCTGCTCTTCTGTAGTCCAGCGGGTATTAAATTTCTGATTAGCCTGAGGAAAACAAAGCACATTTATACCCTTTTGTGAATAAAATGCATAAAATGGTAAATACGGCCCTCTGTGATATAAGTGTGCTGGAAAGTAATTCTAGAGAATATTATTACCTCAGTTGGCTTAAACTCATCGACGCCTGTGTCCAGCTTTTCTCTGAGGGCACTATTGTGCTGTTTGATGTTCTGAATCTGTAAAAAGAGGTTAGGGTTTTTTTGCATCATTTAAAACTTTTCAGTTTTAGACTGTCTCATACCTACCTTACATCTAGTTCTGTTGATAGTCTCAAATAAAAATTTGTTAAAAAAAGTGATGTAAAAGTAATATATCACTGAAAAGTAATAAAACGCTAACCTGTCGTTTTATGGCAATGAGCTCCATATCCAGCTGTCTCAGAACACTAACTGCGGCTGGGCCACTGCTAGACATTGCCGCCACATCATCAGAGTTTAAATGCATTCCTTTAGGAGGTTTCTTCTTCGCCCTGTTTAGGTTCCTTCCAGCAATTCCTTGTGGTTCCTTCTTAACATGCATGGACTTCTCTGCAAGATTCGCTGGCTGCAGAAAAACAGCAAAAACACAGAGCTAGTTAAATCTGTGATCGACTTTCACATTCACATATGCACAGTCAATGAGCATTCCACATGAACAAAATAACAGATTGTTTTTTATAAATACATACATAACACACACACACACACACACACACACACATATATATGTACATATATATATGTAGTATTGTACCTTCGGCACAACTGCAGGTTTTGAATCTTGTTTCTCAGGTCCAGATGTTCCCTTAAAAGATCAAATATTTTTTTATTGAGATCCTGTAAGTAGTAAAAATAAAAAACACTCGAAATAATTAAATAAATGAAAAGATATATGCAATAATTGAAATTACATTTGAATAAGATATGGTAATATGGTTATTACAGGTTACATGTACTTACTATACTAATAATAACAAATGATTCCTAAATCAAGGGTTAGTTCATCTAAATAAGGAAATTAGGCTAAGTTTTACTCACCCTAGGGGCATCCTTGGTGTATATGACTTATATATATATATATATATATATATATATATATATATATGACAAATCCAGTCAGAATTACATTAAAAAAAAAGTCTAAAAATTGTCTAAAAATATATTTATATATATATATATATATATATATATATATATATATGTATATATATATATGTATATATATATATATATATATATATATATATATATATATATATATATATATATATATAAACGCAGTCAGAGGGTGTTGCATTCCTTCAAAAGTGCTTACATGCTCTGGGTGTGAACAAAGGCCTCCCATAGCAACTCGATGCATTTTGTATGAAAAATATTCTTATTCAAAATGTAATATTCACTAATCTGACTGAAGCAATTCGACACATGCTGACTGCAATGATAGAGCATGAAAGATCAAATACAATTTTAATATAACTCTGACTGGATTCATCTGAAAGGAGAGAGTCAAATACACATAGGATGAATCTGGGGTAAGTAAAACACAGCCCAACTTTCATTTCTGGGTGAACCAACCCTTTAACCCTAACCCTAACCATATCGTAAAGTACATGTAGTTCATCAGTATTACTCACTACTTAAATGTTTAATTAAATAATTATTAGGGCTGCCCTCGACTAAAGATATTCCTAGTCCACTAACACACCTGCATTTTAGCAATTAGTCGAATAATCGTTCTTTTATGATATTAATATAAAAACTTGCGTATATACAAGGAAAAGGTATAGTGCAAGTTGAAGTTTAACCCTTCCATATGACAGAATATGCTAAGCATGATGTTAGCGCGTTCAAAATGAAAATGAAGCGCTTAAAACAGAATAGTAAAGCGTTTAAAGTGTACAGCGCTTACGCACACAAAAATCAGTGGCCGGAACATTATAGGCTAATTATAACATAAAAACAGCAATCAGACTGCCTGTGCATTTTAATAATTTATTATCAAAAATATAAACTGTAACAGTAACATGTCAAAAAAAAAGAAAACAGTTTTGAATAAAATAAACAAATTCGTTCTTTAAAATAAATTAAATAAACGTATTAGTAACTTAGGTCTAGTACAAAACAAGGCAAAAACAAAACAAATAAATACTGTAGCAAAAACGCTGTTTGGTATAAAATTACAGTGGAAAATGAATATAATTTGCATATTGTTCAAAAGGAAAATTAACAAAAACGAACAATTAAATAAATGCACATGGCACATCGCACAATGCCATAAACTTAATAAAAAAGAAGGCGGCAAACAAATCAACAGCCTAAGTATTTGATTAAATTGTTTAGAACAACTATATTTAAGACAAAATGTGGAACAAATAATTTAAAGAACACTAATAATTAAAAATATCAGAGCAAAGCCGCAAACTGCCATTAAGACGACGAGTCTTGACCTGAAATGGCAAATTGCAAACATCAGACTAATTTTTCTTACAGAATAAAAAACAACTTCTGCATTATATGAAAACGAATAAATAAAAATAATATGTATATATGTATATATTTATATCCTAACAGATAGCAAACAGAAACACTATAAAAAGAAAATTAAGCATTCTTACCTAAGCTTTCAATTCGATTTAATTTTTTTCATATTATGTGAGAGGAACACCAGCTTGTCTACATTGTTGGGAAGAAAGGAGCTTCTCGACTTGTTCACAATGAAGCCGGCCTTTGAAAAGATGCGCTCTGATGGAGTGGATGGGGAAGGGATACAGTGGAGGCGCTTAGCTGCTTTAGCGAGCTTTGGATATCGATGTTATTTTTTTTGCCACCATGCCAATGGTCTCGAATCGACCTTTGTTTTATCTGCCAAGTACATTTTTAGTTCATCCTTCTCTTGCATGCTCCTCCTCATCAAGTGCGCTTTGGTATACCGCGAGGCACGGGATCTCGTTGATCTCTCGTTGCTTTGATGTCTGCGCAGCCCCTGATTGCGTAATTTTTTCACGTGATTTTATTTTTGTGACTAACCACCTAATGAAAATGTATGCGACCAAGCCCTCTTCATATCGACTAACTTTTAGACGACTATTTGGGGGCAGCCCCTAATAATTATACTATAACAAGGTCATCATAAAATAAAGCATAACCTAAAGTATTACCAGAATGTTACTTATTTTATTGTTTTATTTCAATCCAAACAAGTCACATAAGTATGTAAATGTAAAACTAAAAAGTTGGGCACAATAATGTGCAGAAAAATATGTCCATTTATATTACCTCTTTCTTCTCATCCTTATTTGGCTCTAATTCAGCATCCCTTGGAGAGTTGCAACTATTTTCTTCTCCTTCATCATCACTACATGAAAAAAGTTTCAAATATGACATTTCCTTTTCAACAATGACAACATATTCTAAAAACAGATCATGCTAGCATTCCATGACAGCACAACTCATCTTTGATCAAGACTTTTAAAACCAGAGAAAACACAAAAGGAAATAGCAAACATCCTATTAATATCTTCAAGCCATAGCTGACCTCTCCTCTCTGTCTCTCTTCTGTTTGCGCGCATGGCGGTCCATCACACTCGTTTTGCTGCGCGTTTTCTTCCATGAGTAATAGAATCTAACCAGGCTTGCAATTGACTTGTCTGGAAGCTGGAACAAAAAAAGACTTGTTTTTGATGGAAACATCAGACATATCATAAGGATAAATCATTATTTAATTTTATTAAAATGTAGGACTTGACAGAATCCATTTGATCTTCATATGCACCAGTGACCGTACATTAATAAGCTGGATTCTGAGGCTCCTTATGATTGGTTGTCACTTCAATATGTGAAGATGCTGCTTCTCTCAAGTGCATGTTTTATTTTAATAGTGAGAGTGGGTTCAACCATCTCACTTACCATCTGCTGGATGCGGTGAAACGTCTTTCCATGAAAGCTGAAACCCTGTTCAAACAGCACCTTGTCTTCAACTGTCCACTCATCTGGAAATGGGGTGAAGTTGGGGAGATCTGCCAAAGATTTTTCAATGTTGTGTTTGTGCCAAAACAGCATGCCCAATGCCTGTTACATACAAAAAGCCATGACTTGAATGTGGAAAAAAAACTTGAAAATGTTAGACTTGTGTTTACTAATGCAGTAAAGAATAGTCTACCTTTTTTGTGAGTTACAACAGGTTACATCAAAAGAGTATTGAAAATGTCTGATTGTGCCTACAGTGTCTACAAAATATCTTGTTTCCTAAACTTTCGAGTTCATTATTTTCACTGCAAAAAAACAAGTATAGATTTCAAACATAACCATTTTACCTGCTCCATATTGTACCCATGTTTTTCTTTGGCTATTGCAATATACTCATCCACTGCAACGACAAGAAGAAGAAACAAATCATCAGAACATAACTCAATAATAAATAAGTCTAAATTAAAAACACACATTTTATTTCACACATAAAATACATTTCTTTATAGACTGAATGGCATATCTAATACAATAAAATGATATACTATATTATAGTCTTCAATGCTTTTGAATGCTTGATTCAAGCCAACATTTAAAAATGAAGTCTTGGCATGGCATTTAGACATAGGTTGACGTATTCTCCTGTGTTGGCAAAGGTTTCTAGTGAGATAATGCACACTGTTTATCCAGATGAATGTTCATTCACATTCACAGCATATACAGAGGAAAAGTTTAGCCCCTTTAACACATACAGTCTTTACTGGTATATTACTGCTAATATAGTTTTATATATATATATATATATAGATCCTGTGTGAATAGGACCATTTCAAAAATCACTGTAAATTTGTTCTGGCAATCATATGGTTCTTATTGAGATGATATGATTACTCTGAGCTGTTTACAAAGTTATTCTATGTAAATATGCGCTAGATGGACATCTTTGACCACTGTGCCTCACATGCTTTTTGTCACGCTTCTCCATTCATCAGGGCTGTGACTCTGCAGTTAGATACCATTGTGGGCATCTCGTGTTTATAAGAGCAAAATATTCTGATTAGCTAGTAATGTAAGTTTGGTTGAGAGTAGAGGCTGCTCCTCTCATACCACTGGTAGGCGAATGCATGGACTCAAAAAGTATTATTTTTTCCAGCAGCCAAACGCTGCATGCCGGAAATCTGGCATGGTGCAGAAGGACTTTAAGCCCTGTATACGTTAATAGCCAATATTTAATTAAAAAACAGCATTAACTCTTGTCATATTTATAGAGCCAATAAACATCATCAAAAATGACTTACATTTGGCCTCTGGTATACTTGGATTTGGAAACCACACCAGCATTCCCAGATTATCTCTCTCATGGCTTGCCTTAGCTACCTCTGATGAGAGAGAGACAGAGACAGAGAGAGACAGAGACAGAGACAGAGACAGAGAAAGAGAGAGAGATTAGTGGATTAAACAATAACGCATCCAAACTCTTTGGAGTTCAAATGACTGTTACTACTAATATAATTTTTTTCTGAAAGCCCTTTTCTACAAAGATTTTAAAGGGGTCATATGGCGTTGCTAAAAATAACATTATTTTGTGTATTTGGTTTAATGAAATGTGTTTATGCGGTTTAAGGTTCAAAAAACACATTATTTTCCACATGATGTTCATTATTGTTGCTCCTCTTTGCCCCGCCTTTCTGAAATGCTTAGATTTATACAAAGCTCATTGTTATAAAAAAGCTAGGTGTGCTCTGATTGGACAGCTATCCAGTGCTTTGTGATTGGCCGAATGCCTCAAGCATGTGCAGAAATGTTATGGCCCATAACACACTGTGATGCCGTCTCCAAGGACGATGAGACAAAAAAACAATAAAACCCATTACAAACGAGGCATTTGTTGCATCCATTGGGGACATAATTACTGATTATAATCAGTGTTGGGTGCAAAGCGTTACTGTAATTAAATTACTTATCCACTGAAAAAGTCAAGGGATTACTGCTAATTTTTAGGTAAGTTAATTAGTTATTTATAAAGTACTTGCATTACATACAGTAAATAAGTTCAACAGTTTTAAAATGAGTATTGAATTCAAATCTAAATGTCCTGTCTAAAAATAAAATTGAATGCAGCGTCTTTAGCCCTCTGCACGCCAGCTCGTTCACTTTCAGTTTTTCTTGATTCACAGAGAAACCTTAAATGAAACAAATCAATCAAATCTAAAAAGGGGCTACTTTTATTTGTGTACACTGACAATAACAACAAAACATTGTGCTTCTGCTAAATAAACAAACCAAACGGTGTACTTTCTGCCGTCTAGGTCTCCTAGAGCAACTTTCTACACATCACAAACTCAGCGAATATTTGACACAGAGGCGTGAGAGAAGTGTCTATAGAAAGCTTGTGTCTACTTTTAAATGAACGAATTCAAATCAAAAGTGATTATTCTCTGATTATGTAATCCATATGAAACTAAAGCGTGGCACAGTCTTTACCGTATCTGATAGCTTGAAGTGTCTACTTTTAAATGAATGAATTCAAATCGAAAGCGAATATTCTCTGATTATGTAATCCTTATGAAACTAAAGCGAGGTACAGTCTTTTCCGTATCTGGGCTCATTATATGCAGTCACCTGCGCGCAAACACCCTCATCTAAAAAATAGATAATAAAATAAAAAAAAACTCAAGATTTGTCTAATTTTCATAGTTTTTGAAAGAAGTCCTACTATGAGGAATTTACATCATAAGAACAGCACGATCTAACACATCTTTATTCAGCAGAGAAAATTATTTATGTAATTTATTCTTACCTACATTAGTTAACGTACTATTTTTACATAAACCTGTGTGGATTTTACTAGTTGGGCTTTGCCTGAACATCTTGTCAAACTGAAATATATTGATTAACTTTTCTTAAGCTTTTTCTCAAATTGAAAGAATAAAGGGTTTAATTTCTATGTTTAATTTCTATGTAATCCTTATAGGGATTTTAAGATGTAGTCTAATTAGCAATTTGAATAATTTTAAATAATTACTTACTGAGAAATTAAGTTACTTTTCAGACAGAGTAATTAATAAAGTAATTTAAATACAATTAAAGTAATTACTAACAGTAATTACTTTCTGAAAGTAACTTACCCAACACTGATTATAATGACTTATACTGTATTTTTACGCATTGCGTATCGCGCCACGTAAACATAAAACCATGTCTGCATTTGTGATCGGAGAAATGACAAACAACAAGCGCTACTCTACACTACTAAAAAATCGTGTTTGAATCATCAGTGGCTAATTCTTTAAATATGAAAAACGTACTTACAGGCTGTGAGTCAGAAGTGCTAGACTGTCCTTGCAAAGTTGGGACTAGGGGTGTGCGATATCATGATTTTTGATTGTGGTTTTTGACGTATATTTGTCGTATATTGTTCAACAACACATGCATTCACAGCAGTGTTAACTCAGCAGTACAGTTACTCTCTCATTATTTGCATGTGCTTTTAAATGTTTCATTCGCGCGCTGACCTGACCTGTGCTTATTTACTCACTGTCATGTTATCCCAAACCTGTATTAATTTTGTTTTTGTTTTTTGTGCTGAATACAAAAGAATATATTTTGAAGAATGTGGGTAACCAAACAGTTGCTGGTCCATGAAAGTCACTGTGGACCAGCAACGGTTTGGTTTTCCACGTTCCTCAAAATAGCATTTATGTTCAGAAGAAGAAAGAAACTCATTCAGGTTTAAAACAACTTTTGAGTGAGAAAATGGTGGTATAAATCTAAAACACTATGACAGAATGGACAGACAGCTGAATTTTTTTGGGGGGGTGAACTATTCCTCTAACGTAAATAAAACAACAAAACACAAAGTGTAAAAAACACTAACTGCTCTTGACTGAAGAAATACAGTTGCTTTAGGAATCGGTTTATATTTTTATGTTTGTTCATTCAATTTCTTGAATACTCCTGCTAAATACACCTATTGTACCTGAAAATAAAGCACAGTTTGTTTTATTTGTATATTAGGTGTAGTTGTAATGTGTATATTTGTCATTCTTTTATCTTTGTTATTAAAAAATAAGAACAAAGATTTTTATCTTTGCCCTCTTTGGCCTTTATATCTTCCATTCTTTTTTTGTTTTTGTTACCTTGAAAAGCTTTGTCTTTATAATAGGGAAATTAGTTTGGCTGTAATGCTCAGACAACTTGAAAAATAGTTAAACCAACATGACAAAGAATTTTGATAAAATCGTGATATTTCAAAAAAAAAAAAAAAATTGTGATATTTTTTTTCATATCGTCCACCCCTAGTCATTGTGCCACAGACACATTGTAGGCTACTGGTTCAGGAAAGAGTCCTCATCCTCAGTAAAATGCACTGCACACCTCTGTATATTTGGGTTGAACTGTTCTTGAATAGTGTTGTAAATACAACTTAACCACTGATTTCTAGTTGTGTCCTCTTTTGGAAGGCCAAACTAAGTAGTTTCACTTTCACAATGAGACACACAGCTCTCCACATGGCAACAGTGTATGGAAGCATATGGGTAGCATTATTCAATTTGGGATGTAATATGCAAAATGACAATGCAATATGTAAAATGGCAATGCATTTCTGTATTTACATTTACATTTTCCAATACATTTGTGCAATGTTTGGTGCAAAATGAAAATGAAAATTAAATTACATAATTTTCATTTGCCATTTACTACACCAGTTTTAAAATGTAAAATGAATATTAATTTTAACGCTTTATAAGTTGCAAAATTAAAATGAAAATGTATTACAGAAATGATTAGATATGTCTAACATGTTAAAGCAAAAACTGTGGCAAAATGATCATTTAAATGCTATTTTTCTTAATTGCATTAACACTCACAGTCAAGACACTTACGATTGCATTTTCATTCGGTGTCCCGCAATGAATGTAGCAAAATTCAATGTGCACATTGAAAATGCATTCGGAGCCGATCACGTGTCCCCGCCCTCGCGCCACGTCAATCATTGTGTGAACAAGGCGGGGCTTACAGAAGGTCAGAGACTCAAGTCTCAAGAAGAGGATTCAATCAAGTGAGACAACATGGACAAGACAGTTGGTCCGTGTATGTTTTGATCATTTCGGTTTATGGCTTGGCTTCAATATTTCATTCGGATTTGTGGGCGGAGCTGAAACGCTGCTTTCATCTGATTGGTCGAATCGGATCGGTTTTCATCTGACAGCCTTCAGCTCGGTCTTGTCATTCTTTCAGGCAGAATAAGAGTCAGTGCGAGTGAAGCACTGAAATGTCTGAAACTACGCTCACTGTTAATTAGCATAATATTTGAATCAGATGTAGCTGGGCAAATTCGTGCTGCTGAGACCTGCAAATTATTTCTAGGTTATAGTATTGTATGAATATTGTCCCACTGATAAATACAGTGCAAATAGTTCTGTCCCTTTGGATAACAGTGAAGTGGAAATTAAAATCAATAATAGACTGAACAGTTCCATGTCTGTAACATTTACCACTCTCATCGTTTAAGTCATAAGGCACTAGGTATGTGTGTGTGTGACATTAATAAATAATTGTAAAAATGAATATAGTTACATTTCTAAATAAAAATAGTAAAATTAGCTCTATGCTGCTCAGTGCTCCTGTAGCCTACCCCAGAGCGCCCTCTCGCGGCTGTAGACGGTAATGTTTTCTCTTGGTCTTGAATAAATATGACATATAGTCCAGTGCGACTTATATATGTTTTTTTCCTCGTCATGGCGTATTTTTGGACTGATGCAACTTATACCGAAAAATACAGTTAACATTATTATTATTATTTATTATGAGAGTAATTGACACAGACTAGAACTTTAATGTTTCAGCCAATTCAGCTCATATCTTTAGACTCGTCCGACTCGTGTTGCTTGTATAACTGGCCAGACTTACCTTCCCAAAAAATCCTATTTAATTTTATTTCATAAATTTAACTATATTTATTTCCACTTTACTGGTATCCAAAGGGGCAGAACTGTTTGCACTGTTTTTATCAGTGGGACAATATTCATACAATACTACAACCTAGAAATAATTTGCAGGTCTCAGCAGCACGAATTATGTGCCCAGCTACATCTGATTCAAATATTATGCTAATTAACAGTGAGTGTAGTTTCAGACATTTCAGCTGAAGGCTGTCAGATGAAAACCGATCCGATTCGACCAATCAGATGAAAGCAGCGTTTCAGCTCCGCCCACAAGTCCGAATGAAATATTGAAGCCAAGCCATAAACCGAAATGATCAAAACATACACGGACCAACTGTCTTGTCCATGTTGTCTCACTTGATTGAATCCTCTTCTTGAGACTTGAGTCTCTGACCTTCTGTAAGCCCCGCCTTGTTCACACAATGATTGACGTGGCGCGAGGGCGGGGACACGTGATCGGCTCGGAATGCATTTTCAATGTGCACATTGAGTTTTGCTACATTCATTGCGGGACACCGAATGAAAATGCAATCGTAAGTGTCTTGACTGTGAGTGTTAATGCAATTAAGAAAAATAGCATTTAAATGATCATTTTGCCACAGTTTTTGCTTTAACATGTTAGACATATCTAATCATTTCTGTAATACATTTTCATTTTAATTTTGCAACTTATAAAGCGTTAAAATTAATATTCATTTTACATATTAAAACTGGTGTAGTAAATGGCAAATGAAAATTATGTAATTTAATTTTAATTTTCATTTTGCACCAAACGTTGCACAGATGTATTGGAAAATGTAAATGTAAATACAGAAATGCATTGCCATTTTACATATTGCATTGTCATTTTGCATATTACATCCCAAATTGAATAATGCTACCCATATGCTTCCATAACAGTGAGAATAAAAGTTACACTTTCTTTCTTTCCATGAATATATGAGCTGTGTTATGCAAATCTTCCCACATAGTGATGTAGATGTGTGGAGGCGTGTTTAAACAAGGTGTTTTAAGAGGGTGTGGCTGACTTTTATACTCTTATAAAGAATATCTCTTTGGATTTGAGATTTTAGACTTTGCAACTTAACAGATCTTCTTTATGCACCAAGAGCTTGTAGCACTCCAAAGAGAAAGGCGAAATTTATATCGCATCATATGACCCCTTTAATAAAAAAAAAGAAAATAATAATCATCTTTTTATATTTGGGTAAGAATGAAATGTATACATTTGATTGAACTTAAGTCAAATCAGAATGAAGAAAAAAAATATGCCTGATGAATACTGTTCTCTTAACAAATATACAGTTAATGATTGACACATCAGGTGCTCATTATCATCACCTCAAGTTTCAAACATTAGTCAACCACCTAAAATTTATATCTTTGTTTTTGTTTTAGCATCTTTTTCATAACTACAACAGACCACTTTCAATGTAGGTTGCCAGCGAGACAAAAAAATAACAATTCTATTCTTGCTGAACACGAAGTGCACTGAACGGACAAACTGTTCCGGACAGTGTTTGAGGCTATCACGCCATCCACCCTGTGTTGTCAATGAACCTTCCAACACTCAAAATTCACAAACCGGTATCATAATCGGGAACAACTGCCTGATACTGCGGTCCAACTCGCATCCCGCCTGCACCTTGTGAGTGACAAAAGAACAAATAAGATGAAATGATTGCATTCATCAGAAGTGTATGAACTTGTGAAGAGCGACCGAGGCTACCACCATGACTTACCGTGCTCGTCATCACTTGAGGAACCCGAACTTCCTTCCTCCCATGAATTGTTGCTGTTCCCATTTGAAGTAAAACTTTTGGTCGGATTATTCACAGAGTTTCTACCCCTTCTTTTCCCCGATATCTCAACCGTGCCCTTCTCTAACATCGCAGGCATCGTGACAGCGAAACGCGAAGGTGCTTGAAGGAACTTGGGCTCGCTGGCTGCTCGCTATAGCTAAGCTAACTCAGCTCAACTGATCTGAAACAAATAACACAGTCCTGCACTGATGCAAACTCCCCAAACTGGCAATACAGAGTTACGAACAATTAAAAAGGTGCATCAAATGCATAATATTTCCCCCAGTCGTGTTAATAAGTGAAGTTTAGCTTTGGAGGCAGATGAAAGCACACACGGCTGCAGTGCTAGCAGTGCGGCTGATCTAGCGTTAGCTCTCTCTCTCGCTCGCTCGCTCTCTCTCTCTTTCTCTCTCTGATTGACCTGCTTTAGCTAACGTCAGTTCCTCTTTAAGGCAGAAATTCAAACTTCTGCATACAAGAAACAGACTAATTATTTCCCCCAGATCTACCGTCGAAGCAGCGTTTGTCTAGAAAATCAATGTGCAATGAAAAACAACTCTAGGCAACCAGAGGCAGTTGCATCAGCTGGCACTCTGTACTTGTGGACTAGTTTAGTGGAAAGCATTAATGCATCAGCAACAATGGTCTCCCACTATAGCAAATTTATCTGTTTTGCTGCACGCCATTACCCACCGCACTGCTTCCTAAAAGTCAAAGTGGTAGAGTTATCATCAAATTAGAACGTGTGGCTTGCACTTAAATGTGTTTATAGATAATGGTTAGGAAAGAGTCATGTAATAAAACAAAAATATTATTTATTTTAACAATTTTATTTGTAGTCTTTTAATCTGTTTTTGGACAAGAAAACCAGTGTCAGATATGCTCAAAGAGTTAAAGGAAAGTTCACCTAAAATAATAATAATTCTATCACTTAGTTTTTACATATAACAATGTTCAAGAGATCGCAGCATTTCTGTTCATCAACATGTTAGTATGTAGTAAGTACATATACTAATACATATTTATGAGACACTAAATCCTTAAAATGTAAAAAAAAAAAAAATCTTAAGACTAAGATGATAATAGTAACAAATGGAATGCACAATTGTCTAAAAAAAATACTTACTGTCTCTTCAGCCTGTGTATATTGATCCTAGGAAAACTGCACAAAAAGTCCAGTAAGTATTTGAATAGTTACTTGTAAATAAAGTTACAGTGTCTAAAGAATAGTTAATAGTAAAACTGAAATACATTGGATTACTTACTAATAGTTAAAATATGAATTATTAGATTTATAAGAATTAGATTGGAATTTAGAAGGAATAAATGTTATTTAATGTGATGCTCAAAAGCCTTCTGTCTCATAGTCTCATGTAATGCAAGGTACATCTGTCCAAAAACTAGTCATCAGGACATTTGTGCCTGTAACACTGCACAATCTTTGTCTCATTGTTTTGGAAGTACTCTTAATACATATATTTATTTATATTTTTAATTTTTTTATCATATCAAATCTACATTGTGTTTCTTATCTGGTAGCATCTCAGAATAAATATTTTTTTATTATTATTATTGATTTAGCAAGATCACACTGAGATCCTGAACTCTGGTGGGATGAATATATTCAGTCTTGCTACACAGGCTGTAATTACACATTATTACATCTGATTCCGATTCATCTGATCTCCTAAACAAAATTAGAGATAAACAGATCATATTTTTAAACACATTTAAGTGTCCAGTATTTGCATAAACTCTTTGTTTTTAATAATAATATAAAAGTAGAGATGGTCCAATATAAATGAGAAATTATTCAATGATAAACGATCTTTCTTTAAAAGCAATCATAAAATGTATCCACTAGATGGCGAATGTGTTCCACCTTTTTTATCCTCTTTAATGACGTATTCATTTTACTTCTACATACTTTGCCTTTCACTTTTTCAAAATAAAAATATATTAATTCAAACAAACAAACAAAAATGCGTGCCTATACAATATAACCTCAAGGAAACACTTAATCGTTCACCCATAATAAACTTTCAGGATGCCATGATTAACAGTTCAGGCAGATCACCCCTTGCAAAGAGCGCATAGCTCTGTCTGGGAAATATTATGTAACAAGACTCGCGCTGAATGTACTGAATGCGCGAGGGACGCCTGATTGCGCCCAAACATCCGCACACACGCTTTTTACACTAATAAGGAAAAGCTGGAGGCACTTTGTACCCTGGTGACGTGCGCTAGCGTCCAATGGCAAAGAGCGCAGCGATATGCACAAACCTGCCCAGCAAATATAAACTCTCGGCTGAGTTTGTAGTGGGGTTTGAAGGCGGGTGAACGGGTTTAGGCTCTATCGTACGAGATAACAGCCTTATTTTTAATTTAATGCTCCGCCTGGCCTCCAGGGTGACATATTAATATTCTCACAAATGTTTCAGTGTTAGCTCTGGATGCACAGAATATCCAATTAAACGCCGTTAAATCGTGATTTTAAGACCCCCCAAAACGTTTGATATAACAGCGGGGCTCACAATGCCTTTGGGGATGTACGAGAGCCGCGCGGATTATAAATCCCCGACACAATGCCAAAAAACCTCATTTGCATTTTACCAGGCTGTACGGGACCTTTTGCCGGTGTGGGTCCTGGAGGACATGCGGACAATGGAGGTGTTTCATTGGGAAGATGACGGACAGGCATGTGCATACTCCCCGTCGGAGGCGTTTCTGTACGCGCTGGTACATGACCACCAGCAGTACGCGCGTTATTTACTCAACAGGTTCTCCACCCGCGCGCTGGAGATGCCCAGCAGAAGCTTCTGCTGCTGCCAGGCGTCCACCACACCGCACCTGGCCATGGCCGTCCGCTACAACCGCATCAACATCCTGAAAATGATCATGGCCACCATTAAAGACTTCACAGACTGCGAGAGACGGAGCTACCTGAACCGTCACGGATGCGTCCACACGGACGGCAGCAAGACCGCGCTGCATCTCGCGTGTGATCTGGTGCGTCCCGAGTGCTTGGCACTGTTGCTGGGTCACGGCGCGTGTCCTTACGCAACGGACCTGACAGGGAACACCCCCTTGGACTGTTTACTCAGCCAGTTCTGCCAGAGTGACTTCGACATGCGGACGAAGCGCCTCTGCCTCGGCTACCTCATCATATTCATGCCCACTTATCGCTTCCAGACGAAAATACAGTTGCAGGACAATGCAGATGTGTGGAAGGCGCTCATAGGAGAAAAGGCCTTCCAGTGGCTTTCAGGAACTTCACCCCCTTCACTGTTCGTTCAGGCCACGCAGAAGCTCAGTCAGTCCATTCCCACAGACCAGGTGGACTCACTGCCAGACTTCCTGAAACCCCTGGACTTTAAACTGGATCAAGCGTAATGTGCACAACTGGAAATGTAACAAAGTACATTGTTTGACTCATTTGTTTCTTGAAATATTCAGGTTTGATTGTATGTGCAGAGCTCTGTAAATATGTGAATAGTTTGGGGTCACATTCTGAAAGACACTGTGAAATTATTAAAAATATATCTTTTTTGCATTTGTTGCCTTTGAGCTTAATATTTCAGATTCAGTTAATTCAAGGTGCATCTTTTGTGTCTTATGAATCAAAGACAAAAGACATCCTCCCTGTCTTCAATGTGAACACTACCAATGAGAAGTATGAACATACATGCTCATCTTTAATAGTACAATTTTCTTCATTTTAGAGTGAACTAATTAATAACACTAATTATAGAATTTGCAGTAAGAACGATTAAGCAAGAAGCCAAGCATGTTAAGCAAGTCAAAACTATCATATTTGAGCTGCTGAGTTTCAAAGCCTCTCTTCACTCTTTGCATGGGACGTTGTCTCAGACAAAAGGTCCATCATGCAATCCTTTTTAAAGACAAAGGAGTTTCCATGTTCCATGGTGGGAACTTGATGGCCCTTTTTTAACTATTTGGTTTAATTAATCCATTAAAAGACGCACAGTGGCAAAGCATTTGCCTTTATATTTTGATTTCAAGCATTTAAGCATAAATATTAATCATTTTAACAGAAGATCATGATAAACATACACTACTGTTTTATTAACACTACAGTAAGGGAGTAATTTTGTGAAATATTAAAATAAATAATTCAGTTGTGCTGCTTAATACTTTTGTGAAAAATGATACCATGGTGCATTTTTTTTAGGATTCTTAAATGAAATAGCATTTATTTGAAATAGAAATATTTTATAACATAAATTAATTTACTGTCACTTATTAATCAAAGAATTAATTTCTTTTCTTTTAAATCATAAGAACTTTTGAACGGTAGTGTAAATTCAAGTGCATCCGAACATTCGGTAGTGTACATCATCCATAATATCACACTGTTGCAAATAAACCACAAAATGCATTGACACTTTCTGTAAAGATTTTATTTGCAAGTTTGTCATGACTAAGCATGGAGTAAAGATTGCAAAGGTTAAGTCACAGTTCAATATGCGAGTTCACATTTAGCGGCATCACCACTTTAACCACACTGGCTTAGCATTACATGCCCAGTGTACCACATTTATCACCTTAATCTGATTTACAATATGAGCTAAGTGCAAAACTTAAACTAGTAGAGCACAACAGGCCAAAACAATCTGTATATGATGCCTTACTGAGGTGTAAAAATGTCAAAAAGGAAGATTTACAAACACTTCACAGTCAGACACTAAAGAAAGAAGAAAGGAAATGATACATCAGACCTAGCACTGAATTAATATTTAGTTATCTATGAGATTAAGATGCATTCTTTATATGGATGTATATGAAGAGTGCTCGTCCAGCATTACTATACAGTATTTTTCCATAACAGACTATGATAGATTCTATCAACCAAGTAGTAAGTTCAAATAGTTTTTCTTCTGTTTTAGGATTTAAAAGTCAAACCGCCCTTTTAAAATACCTCACATTAAACTGCAACACGTCACTTTAGTGTAGACAGAGGCAAGTTAGAGGCCGTGCTCTCTATACGACTCACAGATACTGTATGTGCCAAATGCTATTATGATTGCACTCCTGTCAAGTATTTAACAAGGTACAAGTGCATTTACAGATAAAGCTGAATATATATATGTATATATATATATGTGTGTGTGTGTGTGTGTGTGTGTGTGCAATGAACCAAATTATAAACAAAACACTTTTGTTTTGGTCCCAATTGTTTATAAGCTGAATTCAAAGATCTGAGACTTTTTCCTATGTTCACAGAAGCCCTATTTCTCTCAAATATTGTTCACAAATCTGTCTAAATCTGTGTTAGTGAGCACTTCTCCTTTGCTGAGATAATCCATCCACCTCACAGGTGTGGCATATCAAGGTGCTGATTAGACAGCATGATGAAACACAAGTGTGCCATAGGCTGGCCACAATAAAAGGCCACTCTAATATATTTTATAAATTTAAAAATTTAATTTATGCATTTAGCAGACGCTTTTATCCAAAGTGACTTACAGTGCATTCAGGCTATCAATTTTTATCTATCATGTGTTCCCTCGGAATCAAACCCCCAACCTTGTCTAAACTATATTGTAGCATATATTTCTTGTACTTATAATTATAATAAAAATGTGTTTGGTCAAATAAGAGATATTTACATAATCTATCCCTCTAAAGCAGTAGATTCACTATAAACAGATTCACATTAACCATTTCCAATGTTGTGAGCAAAGTGCATTAGGATACTCTACTATTCAAAGGTCTTTTATGCTCAGCAAGGCTGCATTTATTTGATCAAAAACAGCAATATTCTGAAATATTCTTAAAATGTAAAATAACTGTTTGCTATTTTTTTTATACATTTTTTAAAATATAATGTATTCCTGTGATGGTAAAGCTGAATTTGCAGCCATTACTGTAGCCTTTAGTTTAGTGTCACATGATCCTTCAGGAATCATTCTAATAAGCTCATTTGCTGCTGAATTTATTTTTATTATCAATGTTAAAGCAGCTGTGCTGCTTAATATTTTTGTGGGAACTACGATACATTTGTTTTCAGGATTGTTTGATGACTGAAAAAGTTAAAAGAAACATAGATATTTGAAATCAGAATCTTCTGTAACATTATAAATGTTTTTACTGTCACCTTTGATCACTCCAATGCGTTCTTGCTCGATAGTATTAATATCTTATAAAATAAAAATCTTACTGAACCTAAACTTTTGAATCATAATGTATAAACGGAACCTCCTTCTTAAATCAATAGGAGTTAAAAAAATTAATAACTGATCTAAAAATGCATGTAGACATTAAAACTTACAAAAATAATGTGCTGGATAAAAATTTCAATTTCAGGTCATAAGGTGCACAAGGAGTTCAACCCCCCCCCCAATAGAAAAATACAGCATATTATTTTAATTTCAAAAGAGCATAATATACTAATAAGAATTTAAGCAACATAAGGGTGAGTAAATGACGACAGAATTTTCTTTTTTTTAGGTGAACTACTCCTTTAAGAAGGAATAATTAAAGTGCCTGGAAAGAAATTTCACAGAACAGTGTTTCCGGGATACTTTGACAATTTGTGGCATCTAAATCACCTCCCACTCTTCCTCCAGCTCCTCTCCACTCAGAGAACCCGTGTTGCCATGGCTGTTGCTCCTGTTATTCTGTAGAGTCTTGGTAAGGCGTTGGTTGAGAGCACCACTAGCGACTGCCCACAGTTCATCCATCGGGGTCACTGCAAAAAAACAGCTACTTGGTCATTTTTTTTCATTTATGCATGCAGATATTCATTTCATCATCACCGATTCTAAACACTCACCTGCAAGCCAGCTGACCAATCCTGGGATCTTCTTCCAGTAGTCTCCAGCTGGGTTTCTCTCTGTAATGCCGTATCGACGTGCCACTTCACCATTAGGAAGGCGAACCCAAGCTGTCCTCATACTTAGAACCAATTGACTTGCCTGTAGTCCTACAGTTTGGAAAAAAATACTTGAACCAACAACCAGTCAAACAAGTTTCTGCTCTAATAAAACATCTTTGAAAATGAGTTGAGGAATAATAAAGTCTGAATACAAGAAGAAGAATAAAAACAGCTAATGAGATTATGTAATGAAGGTATACCAGGAATGTGCTCCCAGGCAGTTCCGACAGGCATCTCTTCAGTGATGCCGACGCGCACATGCACACTGCCTCTGTTGTCCAGCGCCCACAGCATGCGGTCATTTGGACTAGTTTGAATTTTCACCAGATGAAGGCCAGCAGGCTGCTCAAAAAACACACAAGAGTAAGAGAAGTGTATAATGTTGGTGAAATATTCACATTGTGTCAAGGGCCAAATGTATCCCTCACTGGTCATGGTAATAATGGTTCATCAAAAAAAAAAAATAGTTACTGTAAACTAGAATTTTCTGTATGGAATCAGTATTCAGCTGGTCATTTGTAAACAAATGTAACTGAATTGGATTTTTTTTTTTTAAGAATAATTTAAAAACATCAAATTTGATACCTGTCACATTAATTTTAATGATGGTTTGATAACAGTTCAAAAGTTTGGAGTCAGTAAGATTTTTTTTATGTTTTTTGTTTTTATAGGTCTCTCTTGTGCTCACCAAGGCATTTATTTGATCAAAAATATAGTAAAAACAATAATACTGTGAAATTTTATTGCAATTTAAAATACCCGTTTTCTATAAAATGTATTCCTGTGATGGCACAGCAGCTGTTTCTCCAGTCTTCAGTGTCACATGATCTTTCAGAAATGATTTGAATATGCTGATTTGCTGCTCAAGAAACATTTCTGAATAATAACAATGTTGAAAACAGTTGGGCTGCTTACGATGTTTGTGGAAACCCTACTTTTTCTTTGATTTGTCTGATTCATTGATGCAAATAAATCCAAAAGAACAGCAGTCCTTTTAAAAACCCGAAATCTTTTTTTTTTTTTTTTACCAAAAATGTATTTACTGTCACTTTTGATCAATGTACATAATGTATCTTTGAATAGAAGTATTAATTTAATTAAAATATATCTCACTGACCCCAAACTTTTGAACATTTGAGTATTTAAAATGGATGTAAGCTGGTGTATGAGCTGTAACTACATTACAGATAGGATTTTGCAGTCAGTACAATGCTTGTTTACCTGTTCGGGAGGTTCGATGCAGATCCAGGCAGGGAGCATCATGCTGGGGTTCAAAGGTTGAGTTCCAACCCGAAAATACACCATTCCATTATTATCACATGCCCAAACATTTTGACTGCCACAAGACAAACTGAGAAACTTCACATGTCCTGTGAGGGAGTAACAGAGAGAGAAAAAGAAAGATTTCCCATGTCACTATGATATTCCAGTAAAACATGAGGTTCAGGGAATGAACATCCCATTAATGTAAGACTCAGGGATTCTTTTCCACAACCTAAACTTGTCTCACTTAGATAATTGCACACATTTGATCAATATACCATACGATTGGTCATATTTATTGCTGTAAACAACATCAGACAAGTTACACACAATAGATTTGAAAGGTTCATTTTAATTACTCACGTAACCAGAACACACCGGTGTGTAAAACTCTTGGACGTTTTGTAAAGATTATATATGTAGCAAACTTTAAATATTTCACATACATAAAAAAAAAAAAATGTATCCAGCCAGCGGTCCATGGGTGTGACGTCTGAGGTTGAGACTACATTTTAATAGACTTTAAATGTGTTGCAATTCCTTAAATAACTCACTGTACCTGGAAATATTTTGCAATCACAATCCACCTGATGGTGACTGATAAAAGTTAAGCTGAGTTAAGCTCTACAGCATACATTACATCTAGCACCATTTCACTAATGTCTATGTCAAGGACATCCAGGGCCATTTTTCCAGACTCCTTAAGACTTTAGAACTGTACAGAGCTCTTGTCTGTACACTATGATATGATAGAGGCACTGTGAAACCTTGAAAACACAGTTTTACATCAAGGCACGTCATGAGGGTTTTGTTGAACACTTAGATAAGCAAATCTTAACATAACGTGATACACTAACACACATTCTCTCCTTCGTTTACAGCTCCTACTTTCAATGACAGTATTCATTTTGTAGTGTGATTACATATCTACTGAGCAATATAAATGATAAAAACACTATTTAATATTTACACTTCAGCACAAAAGTTTGAGGTCTGTAAGATTTTTTATTTTTTTTTGTGATGAAAGAAATTAATACTTTTATTCAGCAAGGATGCATTAAACTGATCAAAAGTTACAGTAACACATTTATAATTTTATATATATATATATATATATATATATATATATATATATAAAAAACTTTAAATAAACGCTGTTCTGAAAAAAATATTAATGTTTTCTACCAAAAACAAAACAAAACACCTACAAACATTTTCAGCACTGTTAATAATAAGAAGAAATGTTTCCAAAGCAAAAAGTCAACATATTAGAATGATTTCTGAAGGATGATGTGACACTGAAGACTGAAGAATGACTGCTGGAAATTCAGCTTTGCAATCACAGGAATAAAATACATTTGAAAATATATTAAAATAGAAGACGCTTAATTTAAATTGTAATAATATTTCTCTACTAATATTTTACTCTCTAATGCAGCCTTGCAGTCATTAGAGAAATCTTTCAAAAATCTTACTGACCCCAAACTTTTGAATGGTAGTGTATATATAAATATATACTCAGTTCTGTTAAGATAAAAATTAAGATAAAAGTATCGGGACACTTTTTTTTCCTAATAGCTCAAACAATAACAATAATAAGAAAATAAAAATAAAAAAATTCCCACCTAGTTCATTACCTTTACATAAACTGAATGAATTCCTTTTTCAGATGTAGTGGTTTAAACAGAAAAACGTGAAATCTACTTTATCGACGATTGCTGGCTGTCTCACATTCTTTCACGGAGTTAGATAGAACGGAACACACCTATCTACCAAATCAATGCAAAAAAAGGGTGCCTGATGAACACAATGACTGGAAACAATAGATTGCTTACATGTCGTCACACCCCTGGCCTTTGGCCACAACAGCTCTTTACTCAATGTGCTGATTAATTACCAAAAAAACGAGATAAAGCAAAGCTGACGCTTCAGTTCATTGGATGGCCTTTTTCTAAACCATTAGTGTGTTTCTACTGTAGCATTTTAAAAGTTTACCTGAAACGAGACAACTCAATGAAAACAAATGCCACAGGACATTTAAAGTGATACTCCACCCCAAAATGAAAACTTTTGCCATTAATCACTTACCCCCAAGTTGTAGAAAACTGTGTGGCGTGGCTGACACAGAAGAGAATATGCTGCCTGCGTACAGCTCAGATTCTCCAAATTGGCGCTATGCTGATGTATAGTGACACAGAGGAGACAAGTTGTTCAATAAAGTCGTTATTTTTGTTTTATTCGCATACAAAAAGTATCGTCGTCGCCTCATAACATTACAGTTGAACTATTGATGGCAGATGGATTATTCTGACGATGCTTTACATACTTTTCTGGACCTTAACAGTGTATTTTACTTAGCAGTCTATGTGACAGTTACAAGCCTCCCGGTTTTCATCCAAAATATCTTAAATTGTGTTCTGAAGACGAACTAAGCTTACGGGTGTGGAACGACATAGGGGTAAGTGATTAATGACAAAATTTTCATTTTGGGGTGGAGTATCCCTTTAACACAGACCAAGGTTTGTGAGACTCATCTAGACTCTAACAAACCAGTATTTCAAGATACAACTCTAATAACTCGAGACGGACAGGGCTACAGTTGTTCCATCACGTGGCTCTGCCTATTTGTGTCTCCACCCATGTCACATCACAAACAGACGCACACACAGACACAGACACAAAACACACACTTGTGCTCAATAAACAAACACCTTCCATTGACTGCATTGCAGTGCAAGCCATGTAATTAAAATATGTCTGATGTAATCAGATTAGGTGAGCCTGCATTGTCATTTCAATGGAAAGCTGCATTGATTGCAATTGGGATTTGTGAACTTGTGTCTTGTTACCAAATTCACTGATTAAATGTGTGTTTAATGCATTCCTAAAGCCTAATCACTGCAATATTCAATACTAAAGGACTGATCTCTTCCTCTCATGACCTTTGATAGCTAGCTTACAGGCTTCATTACAAAACATGTGTTATGCAAGAACCACCTGCTTGAATTAAAAATATAAACAGCACCCCTAGCAACAGGCGGTTATGAATGATACACAAAACCGTGGCTTGCCATTTAACATGTCCGAAGCTAAACATTCCCAGAAATGGAATTGAAGACATTAAAGTGAAAGCTACAGGGGTTTAATAGGAGTATAGCTTCAGTGGAAGTGGGAGAGGGCTGGTTATCTGTGAATATGACAGAAGTAGGTCAGAGGCAGATCACATAGACAGCCAGGAGACATGGTAATCTGAACTAGGGACAGAAACAGGAGAGGGTCCTCCGCAAGGTCTGCCCAACTTGCGTCATTCTGTCACACACGACCTACGTATATGACATTTGAGACCTTGAGGAGCAGCGACATTTGAGCAAATTATTTAAATCATGTGTCAGACATCATCATCATAAGGATGACTATTAAGTGCTATCTAATGCATATGTGAGAGAATGCAAAAAAAAAAGAACTCCTGTTGACAGTTCTCCTAATGTCCAAATAGATTTTTCAGGGGATAATTTGTTAGTTATTATAAAAAATCTAATTAAAAAAAATCTGTTCTTTTGTATCTAATGTATAACAATTTCCATAAAAATGTTAAGCTTCACAACTGTTTTCAACGTTATAATAAATAATAAAAATTCAGCTTTGCAAGGATAAAATTTGTTCTGTTTCACAATATTAATGTTTTCTAATTTTTTTGGGGGTGTTCACACATTACAAGTGTTTAAATTTAGCCAGCATGTGATCCACTGATAAAGCTACTGTCACAGGGAAAGAAAATTCTCTCACCAAGCTGGCTGAGGTCCAGTAATGTCCATTGCATTCCTGTGGAACAACTGGCTGATAAAGTGCGGATGTGGACGTGGCCGTGGTGATCTAAACCCCACAGAGCATCACGACAGGCCGAGAGCTGCACCATCTCTACGTCTGGGGGAAACTGTATGGTGAAGGGCCGCATCTGGAGGTCTTGGTCCCAGATACAGAACAGGTCTTTCCTGCTCTGGCCTAACCATAGGAAACTCCCTGTGGAGACATCCGCGAGATAAACAAACATGCTTGAATATATCGTTTGCAATTGTGTGCAGTATTTAATTGCTTTCTGCACGCCAACAGATACTGCACAGGTGTGAAAATGCGAAGAGAAAGACAGGATTTCTACATGCCCTCTTTATCTGGAGCCTCAGAGGAGAACACAAATGCCCATTTTGTGGCAGAGGCTGTTCCTCTAGGTATAATATTCTTCCAAAATGCCCCTGCATTAAAAAGAACATCACTATTAAAAAAAGATGAAATTTTCAAACAAGAAGCAATCAAAAGGTCCTCAGACAAATGAAAAGCATATTTTGGTTTTCCCATACTCAGTTTGTCATACCGATGAGGCTGCCTTTGGCAACGTGAAACTCGTTCCGTCCAGAAGCAACCCACACGCCACTGGTGCTGACACTGATGAGGCTAGGTTGGCACTGGGAGTGCTGGGAAAGGAAGGCCTCACGCAGACGTTCAACAACCCGCTCGACCGGAGCTCTGGTGGCTGTGGCGACAGTCTGTGTGGCCTGGATCAGAGTCTGGAAAAGACCACCCTGATCAAACACCACGTAGTCTGTGATGCTCACCTAAATGAAAAAGTCATGCAGAGAAAAAGATGTTAATTGTTTTGATAAATCTGAAACATTTATGCTATGAAGCGGTCTCTTTCAATCAATGAGCTTTTGGAATAATTAGCATTTTTGTACAAAATGTGTAATTCATCTACAGAAGGGGTGGTAAACAAACAGCATATAGGCGGCAGAAAATCTGACCAGCTCTAGAAGAGGATATATCGTGCATAAATATATTACATGTATATACCTGCCACCAGTGATCATCTTCACCTTGGGGATTTTTAGCCGTGACCCCTGTTCTGAACCATAAGTTGCCACAAGTATCCAATGCCCAGACTGTGTTATTCTCACCCAGAGCAATACAGATGGGTTCAAGACCTTGGCTCTCACTATGGACACACAAACACCTTTATTTATATAGTGCTTTAAACAAAATACATTGCGCCAAAGCACTGAACAACATTCATTTGGAAAACAGTGTCTCAATAATGCAAAATGATAGTTAAAGGCAGTTCATCATTGAATTCATTGATGTCATCTCTGTTCAGTTGAAATAGTGTCTGTTTTAATTTGCAATCAAGTCAACGATATCGCTGTAGATGAAGTGACCCCAACTAAGCAAGCCAGAGGCGACAGCGGCAAGGAACCGAAACTCCATCGGTGACAGAATGGAGAAAAAAAACCTTGGGAGAAACCAGGCTCAGTTGGGGGGCCAGTTCTCCTCTGACCAGACGAAACCAGTAGTTCAATTCCAGGCTGCAGCAAAGTCAGATTGTGCAGAAGAATCATCTGTTTCCTGTGGACTTGTCCTGGTGATCCTCTGAGACAAGGTCTTTACAGGGGATCTGTATCTGGGGCTCTAGTTGTCCTGGTCTCCGCTGTCTTTCAGGGCAGTAGAGGCAGTAGAGGTCCTATCAATGCTTAAATTTATTTCTACAGCAAAAGCTAGCATTAAAAATGTCCAGTTTATCCACAATATACATCAACAACATGCCTTTGAAAAACATTAATTAGCATTAGCACAACTTGCACAGTGTTAGGGTTGGCAGGCCATAAATCAAATATTCATAAATCAAAATGTTGCTTACAGGGCTATGTTGCGACATACAGCTGTGATCAATTGTACATACACTTTGCAGTATATTATTATTAAATGTAACTTATTTTGTCTTCTTGGAAACATGCAATTATCTTCTGTAGCTTCTGAAGTGCAGTACTAAATGATTATATATATATATATATATATATATATATATATATATAGATAGTGTCAACTTTGACACTGCATTACGTGTAAAACCAGTCCAGAAATCATTGTTTTATTTATTCACTATAGTGATTTTGCAATCAGCTTAGAGAAAACCACGATGACAGACATACCTGACGGTGTCATGCTTCCAGTGCTCCCCCTCTGCACAATAGCTGCTGACACCCTCTCTGTAAAACACACCCCTCTGCTCACTCAGTGCCCAAGCCACAATGCCACGTGCTGCTATCTGCGCCATGGGGCATGGACAGTCCACCTTCACTGACCGTGCACATGGCCTGTCCACACTCAGCCCTGAAGACACACATAGAGCAACGGTATTCATCAGCTGATTACACTACAACAGCACACCTTCGGTTGGTTTATGCATATGTTCATGGTAATTATTCCCAATAAAACCAGAAACTGCTACTAGTGAACATTTTTAGTAATATGTTCACAGTACTGTAGCTAATGAACTCACTTTAGGTAGGGGGTCATAAAGAGAAGATAAGGCTTTAACAGAGCCATAAAGTAACGGAAACAGTTGAGTTGATTATAATCTTCATCACTGCATGCCAAAGTTAAATTGGTAGCTCTTTTCCATTCAATTACACTGTAGTATAATTATGATTTTGTTAGTTAAAACTATTTTTTCAAGTGACATGGACCTCTTTAATGCTATTGCATCCTTTTGAGCTTTTAAAGTCATCAGCCCACATGAGAACTAAATTGCATAGAAAAAAGCAACTAGTGCATTTCTCCATTTGTGTTACATTAGAGAATTAAAGTCACATGGGTTTGAAACAACAAGGTGAGTTAATAATGACTTTCATTAATTTTTTATAAATTATTAATTTTCATTTTGGGGTGATCTGTCCTGCTAACTTAAGTACAATGACTTATTCTCAAGTACATGCAGCACTCTCTAGTGGTCCAATCGTGAAATAACATCTCTCTCTGTGGTCTGCGGCGATATTGTAATAGATTTTAAGTAAAATACTTTCTTCTATCCCGGATCAATAAACAATGAGTAGAATATGTCATTGTAATGTGAGAGCACTATGGTGTGTTTATTCTCTCACACCTGTCTGTATGTACAAGTCTCCATTAGTGCGAATGATCCAGGCTGTGTCATCACCAAGAGCCACAAACACTGTGTCATCCAGGGCTTTGTACCAGTGTCTCTTCCCTTTGATTGTGATTTTCCCGCAAGCGTAAGCAGTCATGGTCTTCTGCTCAACCTTCCACAGCAATGAGCCTAAGCAAACACATCAGCAACAGGACAACGTTTAGTCTAGAACAACAATAACTAATACTTGCTTATGAAGTTGTGTGCTTATTTATTAACAAAACAAATCTATGCCCTTTACCTGATGGGGACAGCGCCACCTGATGGATATTTTCCTCAAACTTCTGCCAGCTCAAGCTAGCATTAGGAAGACCGCTACAGAAAAGGCCTCCTTTAAAGTCAAGACACCAGATATGTCTGTCCGTTACTACTAGACTGAGGATGCCACCGCCAGGCCCAGTGTAGCCCATCCAACTTTCAGCCAACTTCAAACAAAGAGAAATACATACGGAACGAGATTAAAACAGAGAACACATGACATCAATACAATTTAATACGGTGATTCTCACAAAGACTTTTAAAAACATTCTACTGCTGTTCTTTCATACTTTTATTCAGCGAGGATGCACTAAATTGATCAAATGCGACAGTTAAGACATTTATAATGTTACATAAATTTCTGTTTTAAATAAATGCTATTCTTTTAAACTTCCATTCATCAAAATTCTCGGTTTCCAAAAAATTTTGTTTTCAATGTTGATAATAAATGAAATGTTTATTGAGCACCAAATCTGCATATTAGAATGATTTCTGAAAGATCATGTGAGAATGAGGATTGGGATAATGGTGCTGAAAAAACAGCTTTACCATCACAGGTTTAAATTACTTTACATATATTATGTTTATATATATATATATATATATATATATATATATATATATATATATATATATATATATATATATACACACACTGTACAAAGAAACTGTTAATGTAAGAATATTTCAAAATATTGGTGTTGTAATCTTTAACCAAACACATATAGCCTTATCGAACATAAGTGACTGAACCCAAAATTCTATAAATTATGCAAGTAACCTTCTCCTGATCTGATACAGATCTCTGATCGGTTAGTTCTTTAGCTATCTTACCTGGTCGACTTTGAGGAGCTGCGTCTCTTCGTCCTCCTTCTGCTCAGCAGATGAGCTCTGCAAGCTCAGGGCATTCAGTCCGTCCGCCAGACTAGCACTGGATGGCACACCATGTGCATAGATGTCCTCCTCGTCACTAGATGGTGTTGGCTCGGGTTCCGGGGAGTAACCCAGCGGCCTAATGGGATCATAATCCAAATGAAAGTCTCCATGTAAACTCCGTTTAAAATCTTCCTTTGAATCCTTCAGGGTGTCTTTGCTCTCATTCACATATTGCTTCATGATGTCCTGCTCATCGGCTGCCTGCATGTATGAGAAGGTACATTCCAGTAGCACGTCCACATCAGGTGTAGCTGCAATTTGCTCGTTTTCTGCAAACACATTTTCACTGTACACCTGACACTCCATATCTTGTATTGCCAGTGATGTAGGGCAAGCCGGTAAGGTCTCTGCTGTTTGGTTAACTGGATCCTGAAGAGGCTCTTCGCTGTGTAAGGGCTCTGATGGGCTCTGAATGGTAAAGGCATTTAAATTGTGGGATTCTCCACAGATGGAACCATCCTGGTCAGGTGAGCCGGCACTGTGCAGGTCGGGGCTGCTGCACAGAAGGCTGGTGTGGTCTGAAGGAGGCTCGCTCATGGGTGTGTTTAGAACATCACTGCCTGCACTGTCCTGGCTGAAAATGTTCTCTGACCAGCTGCTGTGCTCGTTGACACAGGTCCCACTCGCTACAGTTATACAAGAACGTATGGAGAACATCAGTGAATGGAATATAATCAAATTTACACACCACATCATGTGATACTGATCCTCTTACCCTGCCGTCTTCTCTTGCCTTTCTTCTTCAACTTGATGGCCTTGACCACCAGCTCCTGTTGGAAATCTTCTTGGGTGATGGGGCTGTATCGGCTAGAGGAGAGTTCTGAGGTGGAGGCTTCCGTGTTGGTAAACATGCCCTGTGCACTCTCCCATGAGGTGACTGAGCTGCTGCGGCTGCGGGACTCCACTGTACCCAAACTGGCCCGCTGCTGCTCCAAGTCCTCTGCCACCTCCAGAGCCTCTACCACATGACCGAATTCCTCAGGATGCTGCTCCTCCTGCACCTCCTCTGACTGCTCAACCCCATCATGCACCTCCTCTGAGTTAGGACTGGCTTGAGTCTCCTGCTCTGTAATAATGGGCATGGTCCTGATTGGTTGAGCAATTTCCACGGCACCATTAGGAGGCAGCAATATAGTGGATGTGGAAGGAGGAGATGTAAAATGGTTGGAGTGGTCTAATACTGAGGAAGAAAGCATAAGAAAGATATGCATCTAAGATACAGCGGCCCCAAAAGAAGTGTGGACATGCGTGTAATACTTAAATTCTTTCCAAGCAAAATATATAAAAAAAGAAGTTAATACTTTTATTCAGCAAGGATACATTAATGAGATAATTGATTACACTTTATAATAACTTTTTTTATTAATAAATCATTAACAAGCTTTATATAATCTTTAACGAATCATTAGTCTATATTCATTAGTTATATATTCAGATATATGAATATATACAATATATATGTAGAAGCATGAGATAATGCATTTTTTTAATGTTTACTAATGAATTTATTAAACATTACCTAATAATTAAGTCATTTTAAGATCATATTTTAATTGATATAAAAAAATTGATAAGCTATTTTTTCACAACATTTCTAAATGTAAACAAGAGCATTAGGTTATATGTTAACTCAGAATTTAAATTTAATATTTTTGTTAAGAGAGAGAGGCACACAAATGTAAAAAACATTTGTAAAAAACAATGCATTTTTTTCAACTACGAAGGGCAAAAGAGGCATTTTCCTACCCCTTAATATCAGAGTACTGCTGATGGAGCAAAGTGCATGACTAAAACTGCCATTACGGCATCAGTACTGTACTCACAGTTGGAAACCAATCCCTCGGGGCAATCTGAGATCCGCAAAATGTCCCGATCTCCTTTCAGAATGAAGATTTCATTCTCCGTGCATGACACAGACACTATATCTCCACTGCTTTCCAATCCTCCAATGATGACCTTAAAGAGCAAATGAAATAAGCGAGAAAAAATGCACAAATTAAGTTTGCATTGACAACATATCAATTATGAATATAATTTAGATTAATTCATACTTGATTGGTACAGTCCACAACATAAACACTATATTCGTTCCAGCTGAGGACCCAGCCCTCCTTCTGGAAGCAGTTGACTATTCCCAACTGTCTTTCTGAAAGTTTGTAGCCACTGTTGGAGCCTGAACGTGGAAACAGCTCAAACTGAGGTATATCCTGACTAAAAAGTGGCTTTAGGATGTGGGTCTCCCCGACACGTCCCCGCACATCCGTCGTCCACAGACGCAACCCAGGCCTGGCTGCATAAACAACCAGATCGCTCTGTTTGCACAGAGCTGGTTGAAAGCAGGCACCAAACTTGCCATTGCTGTAAAAAGAAAGCCAGATATCAAGAATTCAGCATAAACGCAGTGCTGCAACTCTGACAATGACAGATTACTTTTAGGCGAAGATGGCCTGAGGGTTTTGTACCTTTTACGTGGTTTAGTGCCCAGCTGATGATGCGACTGCTCTTGCGTGTAGAAGAGCACAGAGCGCTGATGGGACGAAACCAAAAGTACTTTCTGACTATATTCCAACTGAACTATTGCTGAAGGCTCTTCAAAGAGGACCACTGGATTACATACTCCCTTAAAGACCAATGCGCACACACACACACACACACACATATTCAGCCACTAGACAGTAAAACAAAATCAGATTTCTGAAAGACAAAAAATGTCAGATTTCTAAAACTATATGGTCCATCTAACAGTGAATATCTGAAACAGATTAAATCGACTGCTTATAAAATACTTACTTGATCCAAGTCCACAGAAGAACAAACCACCCTCCCTTTATCATCACCAGAGAAGAGCTTCATGCCATTAGCACTCCATGTTAATGCAGTAATTGTGCTTTTGTGCAAGCCCACAACATCAAATCTTCTCAGCTGTAATAAGACACAGAAATTGACACCATGGTCTTTTACTAATAAGATGTATTCATCAATAATCAGCTTATCAATCATATAAATGTTTCTTCATATATATATATATATATATATATATATATATATATATATATATATATATATATATATATATATATATATATATATATATATATTTTTTTTTTTTTTTAGGAAGGGACATAGACACACCTAAATTAAAGTTAAAAGCTAAATATAATAAATGCTTAATTTGTATCTTCTAATAAGTAAAAAGGAAAGTAAAAAAAAGCTGTATTAAAGAGTCAGTCATTGACATATTATTCCAATAAAATGTTAATTATCTTGGAGAAAAAAATAAATAAACCTAATCACTTATTTAATGAAACCCTTGCTACTTGAAAACTGTAATCTGAGATGAAATTGTACCTCTTTATTTCTACCAGGCAATGGTGACACAAGCTGAAAGAAAGCAACCCGGCCTGATGCTGTCCCAACAGCCACAAGATCATCGAAACAATTCAGCAATTTCACTGCAGTAATGGTCTCACATTTGCCCTATTAAAACAAATTACATATTGTAGAAAACATTTCTTAACCAAATGAGATCAACAGTGAGTGATGCAGAAGAAAGAGGAAGCACTACGCAGACTTACCTCTATATTGTATTTGTTCATCTGGCTTACTCTCCTGCCGTAAAGGTACAGCATGCCAATGCTGCTGCCAATGGCCACATAATCACTGTTGCTGTCCAATGCAGTCAAGTAGACCGGGATCGAGCGGAAACCTTTCTGGACTTTAGTGGGGATGGCATTGAGAAGGTAGTAGAGTGGGCAGAACTCCCTCAATGGCAGTGGTGCTGGATGGGTGGCCATTGTCAACCTATGGCTCTGTGTTCCCTCTGATGAGGAAACATAAAAAACAAAAAAATCTATTTTAAATGTTCATTTCCAAGTACAATATGTTAAAAGTGTATGTCTCTTATCACAATATAGAAGTTATTATGGAGCTTTATTCTTTTATTGCCTAATCACGTGGTTAGTCATTGTTCTTTCTAACACAGCACGTCCACTTCGCATTGACAATTAAATTATCAATCGCATCTAAACATCTATTTAGTCAACTAAATAGTGAACACACACACAAGCCAATATTAACAACAATAACCACGCCTTAAATACACAAACAACGTTAAAAGTTGCTTTATCGTGTTAAACAAGATAATGTAGGACAGTACGCGTCTAACTGTTTTATTTGTGGTCTGGTGTACTAGTTTGAATAAATAACAAAGACTAACAACAAACTACAACAAAAAACTGCCTTTTGCAATTTGCTATGTGTAAACTTTCTAGCTAGCGTAACGTATCTTACTCCACGAGGTAAACTACTGAGCTTCTCAGTTTCTACAGAACTTACCACCGGGAAAGATTCACATTTATTCTGAAACGTAAACGTTTTTATAGTTTAGAAGAGGGCGATCTGTTGACATTTCTGCTGCTTTGACAGCTCTTGTTGTTTTTCTTCGTTGTTCCGAGTTGAAAATGAAATTTCAATCCAGCGACACCTACAGCAGCGGAAGTTAAACTCACGTCGCTTAAATTCCCACAGACCCTTCTCTAAATTCTGTATACATAGGTAGAATTGTTTAAGTTTATCCAAGTTTGTGACATTTAAAAATAATGTATGATCTATGTATTATGCTTGGTGGTTGTGTTTAACAATGATAGCGTCTGCTTTGAAGAGGTTTACTAAAGCTATAATAATAATAGCTAATAAACTTTCCTCTCTGTGGATTTTATTTAAAATTAATCTTTTCATGTTGACCTTCTTGAAATATTATTGTGCTTTATTTACCAAAATTATTCTAATTTAAAATAGTTTGAAACCAACATACAATTCATGAGATGAAAATTATGCACAGCTAATGAAATAATGATATCATCGTTGTATGGTATGGCAATGCTTGTCAAAGTAACATCATTAGAAATGACATGAACTCAAATTTAATAGAAAAAAAATGGATCTATAGATTTGAAATTGAACAAACAGTAATGTATTCAGTAATAACATAGTTATGACTGACTAGTTATCTTTCTTCACCAAAAAGTCTGTTAGACAGACTGTATAAATCAGCAATATTATGATCTGCTAAATGAGTTTGCTGCAGGGCCAGTATTGTACCGAATTCTGTGACCCACCAAATTATATGACAAGTAGGTGCTATATTGAGCTAATCCAATGTACTCCCTCGCTACAGTGCCTACTAGATCACAGAATTTGGTGTAACAGTGGCTAATTAACTAAAGTCTCGCTCAGACATAAGTCGTTCTTTCCAAGAAAACTGAATTTTTAACCGGAATAAACTAGAATATATTGAAACAAATTAGGTTAATATTTCAGCAGGGTTACCAACAGGTATGTGTATTGTTAGGGGTAGGTCAGGACGATAATAAGGCTAAATGTATAGCCTACAATTAAACAACTAATTACTTAAAAAGAATACAAATACAGAGGGAGTCCATGTTTTGGGAGTTCATTTTTAGTCCATTTTGAGATTTTAAAAGAAAATCTGCTTAATAATTATGCAGACCTAAATATAAAAAAAAATTCACTTCCAGCCTTCATGAATAATAATATATAAATTCTAAATGATTAAATACAAAATTAATAGTAGTCATTAGGACTGATGTCGTATGGAATTGGTAAAATGTTCTAGGGAAAAAAAAATATGATCAGAATATCAACTTGCATAATATCTATGCATGCATAGTAGTTTACTCTTGTGGTAATGCAAGGAATGTTATGATTGGTTGTCAAGGCAATACATTTTGGTCCAAAAATAGCGAAAACTACGACTTTATTCAGCATTGTCTTCTCTTCCGTGTCTGTTGTGAGAGAGAGAGAGTTCAAAACACAACAGTGTAGTGATATCCGTTTCACGAACTAATGTTTCGATGTAACCGGATCTTTTTGAACCAGTTCAAATAATTAATCAGAATACTTACTCCTGCTCACTCACGCCAAAAAACTCCCCGCTCAAGCTCGCTGTCTCTGCAAGATTAACGATGGCAGTTTGCACGCGCACAGCCACTTAGAAGATTTACATCTGTCAGACAGGTTGCTGACGTCGTCAAGCTTCGTTTGAGTCTGCGCGTCAGAAACGGAAGTGCTAAAAAACGCTAAAAATGGGCTTCACTTGTCTCAATTGAGTTCCAATGGGTTCGCTGTGTCCATTTCTTTTACTGTCTATGTAGGATGCAGCCTTCAAGTCCCCCCCGTCCCCCTCCCCCAAATATACCCACTGTCCAACTGCAAACAATATTACTATTTTATCTATTTTGTCTATTTTTTTCTGATTTCTACATAAAATATATTTTACAGTTTTAAAAATGATATTTTTACAAATCTAAAATGCATTCATGTCTTTCTTTTTTTTCAATAAAATATTTCGCTGTCTGTCCAGCGTCTAAAATATCCACATTATTTGCAATGTTCCATATCTAGAGTAGGCTACCTTTACATGTAGTAGACCGATGACTGAGTTGGGAAAATATTTTCACCACAAATGAGAGTGACGCACTGACGGCGCATCATCATCATCATCATCATCACACTGCACCGGCGCTCGAGGAGGAGGGACCACTATCTGCACAGCATCCTCAACACCCATCAGCACTGAACGCTGGATTTTTACTGACACTTTACATGGACCGGGACATCACACTGGTAATACTAGCTACAATTGCATCTATCAGTTGCTCTGTTAAAAGGATTTTTTTTTTAACGGTCTCAATCACGGTCGTGATGATGATGAATTCGAAATAATACATTCTCTCAATATCGCCCATTTTGTCGTTTACTCGAATTAACGTGTTTATCAAACCATTTTGCTTTTTTATCTAAATGGTTAGGCTACTCTGCATGCAATTACTCTAGATTTATTAATTGCAAGATTTTTTTCTTAAGAAACACGCGTCAGTGGGTTGTGTTTCAAAATCTAGTGAGCTACCAGTCTAGACAGCATTTAGCGTGGAGCAATGTTTTTTCAGTCTCGTACCGCACCTGTGTTACCCAAAAATGTTACACACGCCTATGTTGCTCAAAAATATTGTCTAGGCAGCTCGTTTACAGATATTAACCTTAAATGGTTTCTGTATTCAAGGAGACACACGTGACTAAAATATACAATACAAAATTATAAATTTACAAAATTAATCTGAAAGTAACATGACAGAATGTTGATATCCTTACGTGATTTTCATATTTCAAAATGGAAAATAAAAGCAATATTTTTAAGAGCACCACAAAACGTGAGTACTCTTATGCTGGAAATTATTAGTTTACAAATTCTATGTTTAATTTTAAATGTAATTATTTAATGTTCCTGCACATGTGATAAACAGTGAATGAGAAAATTGTTACTGCATTATTGGATCAACATACTGTTTTTATACTAATGATATATGGATGAAAACAGCTGACTGACCTCTTCCTCACTTATTCTTTCATGCATATATTAATAGAACATAAAAAGCTGTATAAGGTAATTCTCATGAGTCTGTTTGTGTGGATGTGACGTTTGGAAAAAGAGGCCGATAGATTTTGCCCTGAGGGTCAGACAGAGTGCAATTGGTATACTCATCTCCATTCTTTCCACAAATGCTTTAGAGACACTGTAAAATATGTTTAGATGTGGAAACATGTAAATTAAAAGTTTTTATTTAAGTCCAAAATATTATTTTATATGACAAAATCAACCAGATTCCATTCAAAAGTAGTTATTAAGGCTAAGGTCAAGAGTAATAGTTCTATACAACTAGACTTTTTATACTGTACTCATTTATACTGTACGTTTGCTTCAGCACCCAGATTAAGTATTATACATAATGTGGTGAGCCACTGGACTACACATACTAAAGCAAACTAAAATACATTCATAATATAAACATTAAATGTAATGATATTACTATAAACAGTCAAGTCAAGTTGAGCTTTATTGTCATTCTGCTATATATGTGGACATACAGTGGAATGAAATGTCATGCCTCACAGGACTGCGGTGCTACATAAATACAGACATACAACAATGATGCAACCTACTGACAGATTTTAACTATAAATATACTATATATAAATTTTTACTTATACATAAACTAAAATAAATACGGTACATGTGCAAAGAGAAACATTGTAAGTCAAGCAGCTGGCTGCAGAACAGTGCAAGATGATTTGTAATGCATGATCATGTAAAGAGTCTTTTTTGGGAATATGCACACACAGCAATGTGTGTGAAAAGTGCCTAGTGCACATAGAGGAGAGGGTTGGGAGGAATAGGTGAGATGTTACAGGAGGTAGGGGGTTTGTGTGGGGTTTCAGAGGAGGGCGAGGTGATTTGAGTTCATGGCTCTCACAGCCTGGGGGAAAAAGCTGTTGAGCAGTCTGGCGGAGCGGGATTTGATGCTCCGATACAGCCTTCCTGATGGTAGTAGCTGGAAGAGATTGTGGGATGGATGGGTGGGGGGGTCCTTCATGATACTGTTGTCTTTGCTGGAGCATCATGTAAGGAAAATATCCAGAATGGAGGGGAGAGGAGCACAGATGATTTTTGCAGCTGTGCTCACTGTCCGCTGGAGGGTCTTGTGGTCTGCTGCACTACAGTTCTGGTCAGCACGCTTTCTTTGGTGCCCCTGTAGAATGTGGTGAGAATGGGTGGAGGGAGACTTGCTCTTTTCAGCTGGAAGAGAAAGTGTAGGTACTGTTGTGCCATCTTGGAGAGTGACATGGTGTTGATGGTCCCGGTGAGATCGTCT
Organism: Carassius auratus; assembly: GCF_003368295.1. NCBI lineage: Eukaryota > Metazoa > Chordata > Actinopteri > Cypriniformes > Cyprinidae > Carassius > Carassius auratus. Next base: position 11,874 of record NW_020525654.1, on the reverse strand, counting down.
GTGATTTGCACCCCCAGGAATTTAGTGCTGCTGACTCTCTCCACAGTCAAGCTGTCGATGGTCAGGTCAACAGAGTTTCTCCTAAAGTCCATCACAACCTCCATTGTCTTACTCAAATTTAGGGACAGGTTGTTAGTGCCACACCATTCAGCCAGCTGTGCCACTTCCTCTCTGTAGTGCGTTTCATCGCTGTTGCTGATGAGACCTACCACAGCTGTGTCATCCGCAAACTTGATGAACTTGGCAGTGCAGTCGTGGGTCAGCAGCTTGAAGAGCAGCGGTCTGAGAACACAGCCTTGTGGAGCACCTGTGCTCAGTGTGGTAGTGCTCGAGGTGTTGTGGCCGACATGGACTGACTGAGGTCTTCCAATTAGAAAGTCCAGGATCCAATTACAAAGGGAGGCATTAGGGCCCAGCAAGTTTAGTTTATTAATGAGCTGTTGTGGAATTGAAGTGTTGAATGATAAGATGAAGTCAATGAACAGCATTCTAACATAGGAGTCTTTATTCTCTTGGTGGGTAAGAGCCAGGTGGAGGGTGGAGGAAATTGCATCGTCTGTAGATCGGTTTTGACGGTATTCAAACTGGAGTGGATCAAATGTGTTGGGTAGGGTGGTTTTGATGTTGTGCATGACTAACCTCTCAAAGCACTTCATCATGATTGGAGTCAGTGCTATGGGACGGTAGTCGTTTAGATAGTACACAGGCGATTTCTTTGGTATCGTCATGATTGCTGTGGATTTGAGACATGCGGGGATGACTGCCTGGCTCAACGAGCTGTTGAAGATATCTGTTATGACATCTGTCAGCTGTACAGCACAGTCTTTCAGTACATTGCTAGGTATGTTGTTGGGACCCGCGGCCTTGCGTGGGTTAATCCTAGATAGAGTCTTCCTTACATCGGCTGGAGACAGACAGAGCACCTGGTCGTTGGGGAGGTGTGGGCAGTTTTGCTGCATGTCAAACCATGAATAATAGAGGTTGAGTGTATCCGGGAGGGATGTGTCGTCATCACAGGCCTGTGGCAAGGGCTTGTAGTCAGTGATGGTCTGAATGGCTTGCCACAGGCTCCATGTGTCTCTGCTGTCTGTGAAGTGATTGATTTTTATTTTGAGCATATGACTGTTTTGCATTTTTGATGCCACATGACAGATTGGCTCTTGCTGCTTTGTCTTCTGATCTGAATGCTTCATCTCTGGTCTTTAGCAGCCCACGAACCTCTGCTGTCATCCACGGCTTCTGGTTTGCATGTGTGGTGATTGTCTTGGTGACTGTCATATCATCAGTGCACTTTTTGATACAAGCAATCACTGTGTAGGTACTCCTGCAGTTCTGTGTGGTTGTTGTAGGTGGCTGCCTCTTCAGCAAAAGCGCAACAAAAACAAATAAATGATAAAAAAAAAAAAATGACAGAGTAAACAGAAACATGTACAAATGTCTCAGTATTTCAATAGTTTTAATAGTTCTCAGAATTTCAAAAATTGCATTAGATGTAATAGAACACCCTTTGATATAAACAACATTTCTCCATCCTCCCTTTCAAAAGTAAAATTTTACAACTTACATTCAAGACCCTATCAAAATAGACCTGCAAACCATTTTCAGGTCACTACCCACCAGCTGAGAACCACTGTGATCTACAGGCTATTTTCAACTGCACATCCACTACATAGTTTTCCAAATTATTAATTGGTAACCATTTTTGCAAACATCTTCAGTCACAAAACTTTCCATGAACCCTCTCTTGCATTTGAACATTTTCCAGCTTTTAGCCTTTTTATCTCTCAAAGATTAGAGCAAAGTGGTTTTAAGATTAAGCATTCCATAGAAATCATACTGTGTAATTGAATCCTAATATTGCAATAAATAAATGTTTAGAATAGCATATCTCACAAAAGCATTTTTTTGAAGTTTATGTATTATGTATAACAATGGTGTGATGTGACCTTGTTTCCGGTAGAGAGAGAGAGAGAGAGAGAGAGAGAGAGAGAGAGAGAGAGAGAGTGAGAGCACAGCCGGCAGGATTAAAGCAACATGCACTTAAATGCAGATTAATTTCATAATTACTTGTGCACAGCACTCTAATCTGAAAATGTAAGATGTTGGTAAACACTTTGGTTTTAAGAGACTAGTAACTGACAAGGCCAAGAGGTCAGTATAAATGAAATGGCAGATTTAAAAGACTTAATGGACTCTAATTCATTATCAGTTCTCGTTCCATAATGTGAACTCAGGTTGTAGATATTTCACAAGAAACAAATGCCTCTGACCTTTTCCACTAAACTGATTATGTTTCAGGTCTCTCATCGATTTAATCTAATTATAGGACATTTGGTTGCATGTGAGTAATACGAAGTTGTTACAAATCATTTTGCTTCTAGAGAATCAGCTAATATTATGGAGTTTCGGTCTATATCGGTTCAGGAGTTATCCATTACTGATGAGGTAAACCACATTTGTGAAGGTTAAGTGAACCTTAGATATCATTTATAGGCTATAAGTCACAGACTGATAATGCACATAAAAAATTTAATAGAAAGTAGAATCTCTCATAGCTTGTGCAAGAGGCTTTTTACTATGCATTTGCAATTGTTCTGCATTAAATGCATCTCTCGAACTTGAAAAATAAACAGTGGTAGTCACGTTCTTGCATAGAGGTCAGTTATAGTGCTGAGTCAGCCTTCTGTGTGCTGGTCAGCATCTCTCCATGCGCTGCTACCACCTCCATCCAGTCTGTTTCCTACATGGTTACTTGGACATACAATAATGTCAATCCACTGTTCATGACTTTACAACTGCTGAATATAACAATTCATAATTATGAATAAAAACGAACACACTGATTTCCAGGATGTGCTCTGAATGCACTAGTGACAAATTACACACTAAAAGGTTCTGGCTGTAGTTTTGGAATATTGTAACACTATTCGAATATGATGTATTTTATAATGTCTTGAAAAGCAGAACATCTCAGTGACCATTTACACAACGTTTTCAGCCAAAAATAGGAAACTTTTTTATGATTTTGGCCTGTTTGTTTATACGACAACTGTGTTTTGGGGTTTGAAAACCCATATTTTCAAATTAAAATAAAATAAAATAAAATGAAATTAATGCATTTAGCAGACGCTTTTGTCCAAAGCGACTTACAGTGCATTCAGGCTATCTATTTTTACCTATCACAGGTTTTAAAGTGCAAGTTGAAAACGCCACAGTTATTGTTTCCGACATTTGCAGTACCTGTTGATTCTAAAGGCAAGCGTGAACAAACATACACAACAATGGCAAAGTATATGGTACTGTTGTTGCTGCTCAACAGTGGAGACGCATTATATACAACATCGTCACTTCCCTACAGGTACTGTTTACTAACAAGGTGACAGCGCCAACTACAGGCCTGATATAGGTAATATAGCGTTTTGGATGTTTTCACGAATATGTGTAAATATGAATCGTTTTGAAATCTTTGACGTACATACGTGAAACCTTTTAGAAACGCAAGGGAAAAACTTTTCAGTTTTTGACTACATTGTTGTCGTGTAAATGTAGTCTTAATGGATTTTAAGCAATAATCAGTTAACGGGAGTAATGGGAGGCTACATCCTGACTATAGATTTAAAGCCCCCCATTAACACTGGAAGTTTATTGGGTTTGAAAGCTAAAATCTCTTCCTGTTTTGTACTCAAAAGTTCTGGTTAGTGAATAAAGGAGGAGCTAATTGCGTCTCTTAGAGACAGAAAAGTGTGTTCTGCTTTCTTCTATGAATGATTGGCAAAATGTGTGTCTGAGATCTATGTAAAATACATACATGCATACATACATAATGCTAACAAAGAAAAGCAAAGGCTGGATTATATTAATGTAATAGGCACTTTATTCAGTGGTGCTCTCTCACATTGTTCTTTATTCAAACTATAAGCACCAACAATATGCATTCAATTTCCATATGAAAGATCTGCAGAGTGCAGCAACATACATTTCTCAAGGTCACAGCATGTGTTGACAGTCAGATCAGGTTTTACTGCTTGAGATGCTGCTTGTTCCTTGTGGTGTCAGAATGTTGTTTCATCTTTCAGGTGACTGTTTCATTTGGTGTTGCCTGCATGATTTTTTAATGAGAATTTGTCATGAAGGCCATGGTCTCATATTAACAACAGCTTCCAGATTGCCACAGTTATGGAAGCCTCTTTGTTGACTGAGCAGTGCAATCCAGTCCACAGTAAGCTCTTATTGTCACGGTGCAGGGTGCCGTCTTAGCTTCCCCTGTGGTCTGTGTTGTCCTGTCTGTTCACAGACATCCCAACCTGCAAAAAGTAATTTCAGGGAGGTATCCCGAAGAGTATAAATAAGCTAAAACAAAATAAATAAAATAAAACAAACCAAATAAAAGGGACTCAGCATATCTGAAGTGTTATTAAATGTTTATACAGTTTTTTAGCCTGGGCATTCTCAACCTTTATGAGACAGTTTTGGAACAGCAAAAGTTCATTGTTTCTAGATAGACATAACTGATTGATTTTGTACGGGAGAAGCGATAAAAGCCCGCCCACACTGACAATTGATTGGTTGATTTGCAGAAACAGGCCAATCAGGATTCTCTCTGTCTGACATGCGCTTCGCACACACGCACATTAGCACACACACGCAAGGTCTCTCGCTCCCTCTCCCTCTCTGCCTTGCTTGCGCTACACGGTTTGAAACACAGTATCTGTTTCGCATGCGCGCTTTTGCTCAGTCTGTCTAGACTAGATTTTAACTAATTTGTGGGTCAATATGCGGGAGACTCCCGGAACTTCCGGGAGACTTGGGATGTCTGTGTTCAGTAGCTCGTGGTCTGGGCAATCAGCGCTGATCATGGCGGGGTTGTGCTGATCACGAGCTGATTCTTCCCCACCTGTCGCTTGTTCCCCCACTCCATTATATGTCTGTGCTTTTCTGTCTGTGGTCGTGAGTAGATTGTTTTGTCTTTGCCCATGTTTTGCATCATTCTCAGTATCAGTCTCACCTTCTGTTCTTGTGTCAAAGGATCCGTAATTCGGAGATCCGGCAGCGCGAGTGGTCCGCAGTGTGCCGGCCAGCTCGGAGATCTCTGTGTGCGCCAGAGCTTTTAATTATTGTTTATGTTATGTAATGTTTTGTGGCGAGAATAAAGATTCTCCTTTTTCTTTACTCTGCATCTGAGTCCTCTGTCCAGTACGAATCCGTGACTCTTATATGAAGACCATGAAAAAATAAAGAATAGTTGAATGTCTCAAATAAGTTTGCCAGGTGACTTTACATTTGCTTTTGTTAAATGAGAATTTATGGCCATCCAGAAATGAATAAAAGTCACCTTAATGGATAAAATTGACTGTAACTGTCACACCCCTGGACTCATTATGTGTGTTTTTGCCCCTGTGACCCAGTTTCTGTCTTCCATGGTTGGTTAATTTGATTCCAAGTGTGTCTAGTTTCTTCCCCATGTGTTCCATGTCCCCATTAATTTAGTCATTCCTCTCATCTGTGTTTCTCTAATTATCTTATGTAAGGTCCTAGTCTGTTTTTGTCGTGTCTACAAGTCGGTATGTGTGTCTTCCTTCTGTGTTCCATGTTGGAATTACCCGTGTTGGATTAATAAAGATTCTCTGGATTATTCTCGACTCCGTGTTCCTTCCCGCACAGTAGCGTGACAGAAGACCCGACCAAAAAAGTTAAAATTGTATGTCTGCCCTCCGTTTGTTTTCCTTTCATGGATCCCTTCATTCGCCCCGAATTCCTCTTCCTCTTGCTGTTGCAGGAAGGAAGTTCTCTCAAGGTCCATACAAGGCAGTTCCTGTTGCTAGCTAAAATCGCCAGCTACCTGGACGACACGCTCTGCACTTTCTATAATGCTAGCCTGAATGCCAAGTGCAGAGCGTTGTCGTCTGAAGATGGTCTTCGGGAGGAATTTGCCACCTTTTGTGGAGTGAACTCTGGTGAGAAACAAGTCGCAACTTACCATCTGTCCCATGGAGGATCTCGCCAGGTCCACTCCGGTCCGAGAGCCCAGCCCACCATTTACCCGATGTGTGAAGCGCATGACCGAGGCGTGTGTCTTCCTCCTGTGTTCCATGTTGGATTTACCCCTGTGTTGGATTAATAAAGATTCTCTTGATTATTCTCGACATGTTCCTTCCGGCACAGTAGTGTGACAGAATACCCGACCAAAACAGTTTAAATTGTGTGTCTCCCCTCCATTTGTTTTCTGTTTTTGCTTTCCATTTTTTTCTTTCCATTGTGGATCCCTTCCTTCGCCCCAAATTCCTCCTGCTGGAGCAGGAAGGAAGTTCTCTCGAGGACCATACGAGGCAGTTCCTGTTGCTAACTAACATCATCAGTTACCTTTCTTCCGGCACAGTAGCATGACAGCAACCAGATTAGGGCTGGTTACAGTCAAAAAAATTCAAATAAATTGGATTTCGAATACTTGTTGAATTTGTTGAAAATCCACACGTTTTATGATTGCAAAAAAATAAATAAAATCCAAACATTTTTGCATTCGATTTCTAGGTCTGCGTCAGCCATTAGTGGTGCACGAATGTACGTGTCATTTAATTTTAATGCTTTTGTTAGCCTTCCAGTTGAACCCACTAGATGCGACGCTACCACGTTGTTCATTCAATATATTGCGGGAATCGAGAGCATCAGTGTGGAGATGTTGTTTACATCAAAAATGAAACCAAGACGTTCACACAGAACGCATATTTATCACATTTTCTAGAGGGACATTAAATCAGCATTGCACTTGCGTCTCGCACAAAAGAGTGGCATGTTTAGAAAGCCATGAAACATTTATGTAAGCTCAACTTTTAAAAAAACATGACTCAAGAATTGATGGCGGTTTTTCCCAAGCGGCAAACTCCTGCTCTCTCTCATGAAGTCCATAGGGAAGTGACTTAGGGTGCTTTCACACCTGCCTCATTTAGTTCAGTTGAATCGTACCAGAGTTTGTTTCCCCCTTTGGTGCGGTTCGTTTGGGCAGGTGAGAAAGCAGCAATCGCACTCAGGTGCGCACCAAAAGCGGACCAAACAAGTGTACAGAGACCTGCTTGAAGAGGTGGTTTCGGTACGCTTTCAAACGAACTCTGGAGCGGTTCGTTTGTGGTGAGAATGTGATCCGACCTTGAACAGACCCAGCTGCAAAAAGTACTGATCATTTTTGGACTAAACCAGCTGCCGTAGTCAGCTGCGTTGTGCATTATGTGATGAGGAAGTGTTTGTTGACAGTTTGCACTTTAGCATGGCAGCTCGTGGACCAGTGATCCTCAAATCTGGCTCGCAAGATCCAGTTTCCTGCAGAGTTTAGCTCCGACTCCAATTAAACACACCTGCCTGTGATTTTCTAATGATCCTGAAGACACTGATTAGCAAACTCATGCGTGTTTGATTAGGGTTAGAGCTAAACTTCCCAGGAAAGTGGATATCGCGAGCCAGATTTGAGGATCACTGTCGTGGACAAACTTGGAGTAGTGAGGAGGGGCGGAGCTTCATAGAAATTTGGTCAGATGACCATGAGCATGTCAGAGTTAAAAAGAATTAATGCACGCCTCAGCTTGACTTTACGAGCGATTTCCGCTCGCTGATTGCAGTGCATTAGAACATTATTTTCAAGCCTCATCCACGCTTCATTATAGAAATTAATTTTTTGCATTTTTTGGTGTATACAAACAATGTATTAGATTACGGCCTGGGACAAAACCAGCTTGCACAGTCGTGTTGTCTCCATGTTGTTTGCTGGCTTTTACTGGGCTAGGTGGGCATGGCTTTAGCAACCAGCTCCCGCCTTTTTGCCCATTTTCGATTATCCGGGAGTGACTCGCTGTGATGTGCTGCCAAAATGGCGACAACCGCCTCCACCCATTTTTGGCTTCAAAAATGCTCTTGGTTTTTTCCCATTCCCCTGTATCCAATGTTATTAAATTAAGAAGGTAGCTTAGTCTTTGTGATTGGTTTCGGTTTTGTATTAAACTATAAATATGGTGCTTATTTTGAACATTATGCACTTTTTTTTACAGAGATATTTACGTTATTTTATTACACTTTGAAGAAATGTGCATAATATTTGTTGAGAGAAGTCAAAAGCTTTCCCCCCAACTGAAATTATGACTTTTAAATTCAAATTTGATTTGAATTTTGATAATATTTAAAATCACACCATATATATAGTAAATTAACCTTAATGTACGGATGTAATATATGGCTAGACACTGTCATTATTCACAATAAATGAACGTAAAAATAAAGTTTGGCTTTCAGTGCTGTTATTGCCTGAGTAACTGACACTTGGTTTTGATTGACAATGTTCTTGATTTGATTTTCTTTCATGTGATCCAGTCAGGGCGCAGGGATGACCAAAATGACTGACCTAGTTTTACACAGTATATTATAAACAGGGTTGTTGCTCAATATTTATGGGTGGCTTTATCTCATATTTATAAAAAAATATTAAAAATAAATAATTATTATAATATAGAGATGATATACTATATATATATATATATATATATATATATATATATATATATATATATATATATATATATATATATATATATATATACACACACACACACACACACACACACACACACACACACACAATTGCAAAATAATATAATCTAAATTATACTGATAAATGGCAATTCAACATCATTCGTTAAAAGCAGTATAGGTATATCAGACTAGAAATAATAGTCTACAAGGTCTATGGATAAGGTTAGCCATTCTTGAACACAGATTGACAGAGTTTTTCAATAGGAGTAGATCTTCTCAAACTGATTTCTGGGTGGCAAATCTCCAGGCACAATTCTAATGGAGAGATTTAAAGTGGATCTTTTGCTTCTCTCTCTCCACAACCCCTTCTGGCACTGCCTGTTCTCTACACATTTTATGAGGTTTTTAAAAAAAGACAGTTCACTCTCCTAATGTATCCTTATCCCTTGTTCCTTCCAGGCAGTGGCTATCTAAGGATAGCCCAGGAGAGGACAATGAAAAAACCTGGACTCATATATTATTGAAGGACAGAAGTGCCTTGACAGAGATCATGACTCCTGGAGACCTTCTGGAATAGAATCATAATTAATATCTCCTCTCTTGAAAGCTATGGACTGAGAAGTGCCACAGAGTGAGATATTTCACATTTGTGAGTATACCTGTAAGGCTGCATTAATCTTTCATGTTTTATTAAATAATCTCTATAGACAGAGTTCATAAAATGTTTAGTGGCAGGTAGATTTTCCGCTCATCTTTTGAAAGGATTTATATGTGAAATCTCTCTGCGTTGGCATTGAAAAAGTCACAGGGGATCAATCATGTGACAGATTTTCTGAGGGTGGGAGGGTGATTTCTCACAGACTGGACATCTAATAAAAAGTTGTCTTATCCAAACCACATTTATTTTCTATTTAAATTATTTTTTAGGGAAAAAATATATATATTTGGGTCCAAACGTTTAAGACCACAGCTAACCCTCTATACAAATGATCAATGCCATAAATTTGATTATTGTCCTAGAATTAAAGTAGAATCGGAAATGCTTCTTATTCATTAAACATGTGTGACTTTGTTTTATGTTTTATTTTTCAAATATTTCAAATCATGTTGTCTTTGAACCCCACTGCATTTAATCATAAAGTTTAATTATATCTATATGTCACATAGAAATTATAATTTTTGAGATGTATTTCCATACAATACATTTTTAGATATAAAAGCGTGACCATATTTGGGGGTTAAAATGTCTTGTCCTAGTTTTCTCAGTTGCTGCTGGTTGTGCGCGGTAGATGGTACCATATCTCCAGAGACTGTAAACTCTCTGGACCGTTAATTGAAAGTAATTTAGATTTGTTCATGTAGAGTGAAGATTTTTACTTAATGGCATGCGAAAAAGATAGATGGTTTTAATATAGGTTAATTGAATCTTTTTGTGAATCTTTTGCTCATTTGAGTGTGTTGCAGTTATATAATCTATTATCTGAAACTCCAATAGCTGTCTGCTGTTGTTTTCTCTTTTTACCTGCAGCCATGATGGTCCTGTTTCTAGGTTTCAGCAGCTCTCATTTCAAACAGTTCCTCTCATGGGAAACCTGACCACAGGTATATCATCTCCAGATATCTGTTTTTCATTCAAAATGATTACTGTATAAACAGGCAGACACATAATCTGTACCATAGAAATTTCCAAAGAATGTCTGGAATCTGAACGTGGAAAATGCTTGCATCTGCCAAATTGAGTGAAGTTATAATCCAGTTTATATAACTTGTTATGCAGTTGTGATCCATGGCCATGTTATTCAGGTTAAATTCATTTGCAGAATTTTCCTTCTTGAACAATCGCTGCAGTTCCATCAAAGCCTGTGGAGAATCTTTCTTCGCTCACTTCCATTGTCTTTCTCTCTGTTCAGAGTCTCCACAGCCTCAGGGCTCACATGTCTTAGCCTCAGGTCTCGTCACCTCTCTCCTGCTCATCATCTTTCTTCTCCTCATCGCCTATATTCTGAGGTAAGAAAACACTCATACCCAAAACATTCTATCTGCAACAAATAACACCTTATACATTATATGCAGAGATACAGTGGAATATATATATGAGTGAACAGCCCTTTTTTGACCCCCACTGTACTCAGCTCTAGGTTTTTATAAGTCTGGCCTGTAGTGTTGCCAACTGCTGTACTTCCATTCCTTTATTAAACCTTTTAGAGCAGCTAGGCCTGTACAAATATCTGTCTGTAGGCATCTAACGTCCCACTCTCTTTACATGAAAAGCATTCATTTGTCTAAGCCAGAAATATCTGTGGTGGAGCAAAGCTTAAATCATTCTCACACATCAGCTCAGCAGTTACAAATGAAATAATAATCATACCGCTCATAGATTTATTTTCTCTAGGGCTCCTCTACTACTTGTTTGAAGTACTAACAAAAACTCTCACCCCTCATTGTTTCTTACCTGCACAACTAACTCTTGGTCCCCTCCAGTGTTCTTCTAGAGCTGTATGTAAAGTGCCAATGACCTCCGTACTGGATAGTTTCAAACCTATCCTGTCATGTAGACCACACAAATATTAAGCAGCACAACAATAAGAAATCTATTTGCAAAGATAGTGCAAATACTTTAATACCTCCATCTGGAATATTTACATTATTATATTATTTTTGCCAAAAACATGAATGTCCAGTACATGTTAGTTTTTATCTTGTACCATTTCCTGGATGTGATATACTCAAACATGCCATTTGTAATACATTATATTTTATATTATATTACATTATTTGCTAGAGATGACGTATGCCATTTCTGGGCATTCAAATATAACTGCAAACATAATTGCGGGGGCCAGTCGCATTAAACCTAGCTTCTATGTTAAGACTTAAGAACTAGTCTGCCCAACTAGCATTTACCAAGGGTAATGATGTGTATTTTTTGGATTGATATTACACCAGTCTACATTTTTTTATGTAACTGACTTCAAGGATGACAAGCCAAATTATATGACTAACTTGTTAGAGCATTTTCAAATCAGGGTTTCTGTACACTCCCGCTGTCCATTGGTCGGCTACAACAGAGGCCTATTCCAATCTCACACCACTGGTTGTGATCAAACAAACAAAGCAATGTTTTGAAAGATAGAGCATTAGAGGCACAGTGTTTACCCATTTTTTAGGGAGTCAGCCTACTTATAGATATAGTGGTGCTGCCTTTTCAACTGAGAGAGAATAACATTTAACATAATAAAATAGCACACTTCACCTTTAGAGTATGTGTATGCGTATGTGCGTGCGTGTGTGTGTGTGTGTTTATGACCCTGCTGTGTTGCTCAAGCAGCAGCTGCATGACTAGTTGAAATGTGAAAGCAGTTG
>NW_020525653.1:0-24127 GCF_003368295.1 Carassius auratus | reverse complement strand
CTCACCTCCTGCATCCCCCCTCTCACCCACACCTGCAATTCAGATCAGCGAGGATGCGGTGCGCCAGGTCTTCCGGAAGCAGAAAAGGAAAAAAGCACCAGGCTCAGATTGTGTTACACCAGCCTGTCTGAAATCCTGTGCTGACCAGCTGGCCCCCATCTTCACACAGATCTTCAACAGATCCCTGGAGCTGTGCGAAGTCCCTTCATGCCTCAAACGTTCCACCATCATCCCCATCCCTAAGAAACCCAAAATTACAGGACTAAATGACTACAGGCCTGTGGCTCTAACGTCTGTAGTCATGAAGTCATTTGAAAAACTGGTGCTGGCCCACCTGAAGGACATCACTGGGCCCTTGCTGGATCCTCTTCAGTTTGCCTACAGAGCAAACAGGTCTGTGGACGATGCAGTAAACATTGGACTGCATTATGTTCTGCAACACCTAGACAGACCGGGGACTTATGTGAGGATCCTGTTTGTGGACTTCAGCTCGGCCTTCAACACGATCATCCCAAACCTCCTCCTGCCCAAACTAAATCAGCTCTCCGTGCCCACCTCCATCTGTCAGTGGATCAACAGCTTCCTGACAGACAGGCAGCAGCTAGTGAGGCTGGGAGAATACACATCCAGCACCCGTACAATCAGCACCGGAGCTCCCCAGGGCTGTGTTCTCTCCCCACTGCTCTTCTCCCTCTACACCAACGATTGCACATCTAAGGACCCCTCTGTCAAGCTCCTGAAGTTTGCAGATGACACCACACTCATCGGCCTCATTCAGGACGGTGACGAGTCTGCTTACAGACAGGAGGTAAAAGAGCTGGCTGTCTGGTGCAGTCTCAACAACCTGGAGCTTAACACCCTCAAAACAGTGGAGATGATCGTGGACTTCAGGAGAGACCCCCCTGCACTCCCCCCACTCACCATCATGAACAGCACTGTGACTGCAGTGGAGTCATTCAGGTTCCTGGGAACCACCATCTCTCAGGACCTGAAGTGGGACATTCACATTGACTCCATTGTGAAAAAGGCCCAGCAGAGGTTGTACTTTCTCCGCCAGCTGAGGAAGTTTAACCTGCCACAGGAGCTGCTGAAACAGTTCTACTCCACCATCATTGAATCCATCCTCTGCACTTCAGTAAACTGTCTGGTTCAGCTCAGCTTCTAAATCTGACCTCAGAAGACTACAGAGAGTAGTCCGGACTGCTGAGCGAATCATCGGTTCAACTCTCCCATCTATTCAAGAACTGTACTTATCCAGAGTGAGAAAAAGGGCTGTCAAAATCACTTTGAACTGTTGCCATCTGGTCGACGCTACAGAGCACTGAGCACTAGAACGACCAGACACAGGACCAGTTTCTTCCCTCAGGCAATCCATCTTATGAACAGCTGATAATAATGGCGAACACACTACACTTTATATTTATATACACACACTTTATTTATCTAACACACATACTTAGTATACACTTAAATTTTGCACACAATATATATGTACATACATAACTTCACTTTGTAATATACCTGCCTACAATTGTCATTTGTATATTGTCATTCACTGTCTACATATTTGTATTTTTTATTCTTTTATTATGTGTTTTATGTTCTGTCGCTGTCATTCTGTTGTACTGCGGAGCTTCTGTCACGAAAACAAATTCCTCGTATGTGTAAATATACCTGGCAATAAAGCTCATTCTGATTCTGATTCTGATTTTATTTAATTGTTTGAACAAATATGTAGTCCTGACTCCTGGACCAAACTCACACCATTGTTTAGGCAATAAAAAAGGTAATTGGCAGCCATTTTGACCAGCTATTTTTATGTAGGCAACAAAATTATAAATGCAATACTTTAGTTTTTTCCCCCAATTTTTCATGAGCTAAACTCAAAGATTTAATACTTTTTCTATGTACACAACAGGTCCATTTCTCTCAAATATTGTTCACAAATCTGTGTAAATTTTTTTTAGTGAGCACTTCTCTTCTGCGGAGAGGTGTTCACTGTACATGGCAGATGGCATACAGGGTGTATCAGTGTGTATGTGGGTGAGCTGTTTGCCGATCAACGTTTTTGATCGAGTGCCGCATGGTGGCGGTGGGGTTATGGTATGGGAAGGCATATGTTATGGACAATGAACACAGGTGCATTTTATTGATGGCATTTTGAATGCACAGAGATACCGTGATGAGATCCTGAGGCCCATTGTTGTGCCATTCATGTACGACCATCACCTCATGTTGCAGCATGATAATGCACTGCCCCATGTTGCAAGGATCTGTACGCAATTCCTGAAAGCTGAAAACATCCCAGTTCTTGCATGGCCAGCATACTCACCAAACATCACCCATTGAGCATATTTGGGATGCTCTGCATAGCCGTATATGACATTGTGTTCCAGTTCTTGCCAATATCCAGCAACTTTGCACAGCCATTGAAGAGGAGTGAACCAACATTCCACAGGCCACAATCAATAACCTGATCAACTATATGTGACGGAGATGTGTTGCACTTCGTGAGGCAAATGGTGGTCACACCAGATACTGATTGGTTTTCAGAACCCCCTGGACCCGCCAATACAGTGTGAGGTGGATGGATTATCTCGGCACAGGACACGTGCTCAGATTTAGACAGATTTGTGAACAATATTTGAGAGAAATAGGCCTTTTGTGTACAGGGAAAGTCTTAGATCTTGAGTTCAGCTCATGAAAAATGGGGGCAAAAACAAAAGTGTTGCATTTATAATTTTGTTCAGTGTAGCTCCTATCTATTTGAATGAAGAAACACGGTAATCTTGAAAATGTTAGTCAAGATTGTTTCCATTTCATATGTCAGATCAGCAACATGTGTTAGTTTGTTGATTAGTTCATGACTTATAAATCACATGATCCACAGTGATGTTTTGAAATCATTTTTTTTCCATCTGTAGTGTGTACTTTCTTTTCATGGAACTCTTTATCTATTTTTCCCTTCATGTTCATGATAGGTCTTCTCTCAGACACCTCACTCATGTTCAGGTCAAATATAGCGTGGCACGATCAGTCTCAGCATAATTAGATTGGGCCCATGCAGATGTCTCTGGCCAGCTGGAATTGAGTTCTCTCTTTCTCTTTCTTCTTTGCAGTCATTCATTAATGTTGCACTTCAGATGAGCGCTCTGTTCTTAGCTAAACTTGTCATTTTCTTTGGCTTGCTGTGTTGATGAAAAATACACAAAAGAGACACACACAATCACCCCATATTTTCTACTTGGCATGTGCGGTTGTCAGTTTCTCCATACTTTTGTACCTATAGATGAATGAAAGTTTTCAGACAGTTTACTCATAGTCATATATATTTTTTGTAGTGTAACATGTTTTACATTTTGGATTAGACTGTCTTTCTTTTTTATATATGTAACATATAATATGTAGAACAAATAATGAATTATTTTTCATATATTCTCCCATTCTCTAATAAGATATCCATCACATTAGGTAATGTGCCACCCAGCTTTTTAATTACTAATGTCACAAAATAAAGTTTAATACAGCCATATGTTTTTTAGAAACTGTTTTTAAAGTATCAGCATCAAGCACTCTTAACTGCCATAATGGAGACATCAGTAGACCGATTCATATTTCTTGGAAGCCTGATGGAAATTTGTCTCAGCTTTAGCAAATACACATCTGTTGGACAAGGGAAAAGAGTCCTTAAATCTCTCCATCTCATCTCCCAAACCACATGGTCATTTTTAAAGCTTTTTTGCAAATTTGTGCAGTCCATGGCATAAGGACAGCCATATTTTAATAATGGAGAAATTTTACTGAATATTATTTTTCAGGCGTCCTGTGCATATCGTCATGCAATGGATTAGGACGGGATTTATAGAGCTTAGCTGATGGACACATGCTGTCCCCAAACACCCTGCATATACAAACACAGAACCAGCAGAGTGGAGGTACAAAAAGAGATGGATTGAGTGTGGAGGTTCTAATGCCCCTTACATACTACTACATATAAAAGTATTATATATAAATAAATTAGCATGTTACAGCATGTTATATTATAAATTATAACATGCTGTTATCAGTTAAGGCAATTATCTAAAGTCAAGTCATTTGTATCTTTTACTGATTTTGAGAGGGTCATCCATGCTTTTATATCATCCCGCCTGGACTATTGTAATAGTCTCTATGTAGGCATTGGTGAGGCATCTCTAACACGTTTGCAGAGGGTACAAAACGCGGCTGCACGTTTATTGACAGGGACACGCAAACGAGACCACATTACACCTGTATTAGCTTCCCTTCACTGGTTGCCAGTTCGTTTTAGAATTGATTTCAAGATTTTACTTTTAGTCTTTAAATCATTAAATAATACTGCTCCTAAATACCTCTCAGATCTATTACAGCCATATGCTCCATCCAGAGCACTTAGGTCTGCTGGGCAACTGCTTTTAGTTTCCCCCAATGCAAGATTAAAGAGCAGAGGTGACCGTGCCTTTGCAGTAGCGGCCCCGAAACTCTGGAATAATTTACCTTTGTACATTAGGCAGGCATCTTCACTTGCTGTTTTTAAATTACATTTAAAAACATATTTGTATAGTACAGCATATAACACAGTATGAGAGTTACCTGTTAGGAGTTCTTTTAAGTGTGTGGTATAAATCATTATTGGATTTATTGCATATTTTATTGTGTTTTTATTTATTATATTTTATTTCTTTTTATGTTTTTTAGTTCTACTGTTTACTTTATATTGTATGTACAGCACTTTGGTGAACACCTGCTGTTTTAAAAAGGTGCTCTATAAATAAACTTTGATTTGATTTGATTTTGATATTATATTATCCTTAGTGACTATACTAATGCATTAGACCCTTCCTGCATCATTCATGGATAATGTATCCCCTCCTCCCCAGAGTCAGCTGTCATGTATAGAGGGATTAGTGGCAGAGGTTGGTGGGCTCAGGTCATTGTCATCTCTCTGACCACTCCACTCTGGATGACATCACATAATAATGGATTATATCATGCATCACACTTGTGGAAATGACAATGCATGTAGATAATAACATTTGAAAATGAATTAGTTTTTGAAATGAATTTAGTTTTATTGCTCCCATCTTTTAGAAGCAATAAATAAATGATAATGTATATGAATGGCAGTGGCACTGATATCATACACATCTAGTTTATGACATCATCTAACATGGGACATGCTGATTGGCCTCTGCTGATTCTGCAACCAGTCAGCTTGCCAATTAACATTTAAATAGTTTGGAACAAATAATCCCTCCCCCAGCTCCACCCATATACACAACTACGGGTAATTTCATGTATGTTATATGTGCAGCACCAGCAGCACGTCTGTGGATGTACTGTGGATGTATTGTCACTTGCTAGAGACAGAAATTATAATAATTATAATTGTATTCTTATTATTATAATATTGTAAAGACTGTTTTGTAAAATCTAGTTTTTTTTAAACAATGTTAAACTTTTTTTTCTTTAATTATCTTTAATTTATTAATATTTTATTTAAATGAGACATCTTGACCATCCAGAGGAAAAAAAAATGTATAGTCATTTCCCTTTCTGCTTTTTTCCTTTAACATCTGCTCACTTCACAATGTCTTGTAGTGTGCATTTGTGAATTGGTCTTAAAAAACCTTATCTCCTGAGATCTATTTAATGATGTATAAGATTAGAATGAATCATTTATACAAGTCTGAATTATATAATATTGTGAGCTTATGTAAGAAACATGGACGAGCACAGTTTTTTTCCCCTGTGAGCCTGGACCCCGGTTGCTACAGTCAGGTCAATCCTGCTTGATCCTGCATAGATTTAAAAGTCAGGGATTTGAGAAGAACTCTGCGTCTATCAACAAATATGCTTATCCAAGGGCCCCGTTTTTTCGGCTATGTGTGTGTGTGTGTGTGTGTGTGTGTTTGTGTAAGGGAGATGGAGAGAGAAAATGTTTTAGCCCAAAAACAGAATGATTTGACCATTGCATGCCTTCAAATCTCCTATCACTTATGTTCTCTTTGCTTAACCTTTTTACATAAGCAGGCACAGAACATTGCATCTTATTTATCTTTTGACCTGGTTAGAAAAACAGCTTGTTTACTTGTGTGTTATAACATTTTGTGTGTATACTAGAAAAAGTCCTGTTATTAAGGTGACTATGAGTGTTTTATCATGTATGGAGCCATTAGCAGCACAATGTAGCTTTGATTGGTGTACAAGGAAAAGAGCTCAGCTGAAACAATTGCACGCTGATGTTAGTGCAGCAGTTAGGGGCTTGTGAATAGCTTTAATTGAATCCAGGACTAATTGGTCTCGGTATCTCGGCTGTGTTTGAGGCTGACTGTTGGAGAGGACTAGTGTTGTTGGCATGTAAGTCATGTCATTAATTAGCAGTCCTGAGTGTCCCCTCTCAAACGCTGTACCTGAAGCACTTGAGCACCGCTACCTGTTTACAATCAACACTTCAACCCTTCTCAATCACAGATTTCACTGTCAAGGTGGAGATAGAAAACTGTATATCTGTAACATGAGAAAAGTAGTAAAGCAGTCAATAATTCTTATTTTTTTTTAATAATTGTATAATTACTATTATTGTTATCATTATTTTGGTAAGTATGCACTTGCCATTTTTATTAGTTTTATTTTAGATTTTTTTCTATTTACCCCTTCATTCATCATTATTTCAGTGTTAGTAATTTTAGTACTTCATTTTATTTATATATATTTTTTCATCCCTGAATTATATAATTTGGTATAGAGTACTGAGCGAGCAGTTTTAAATGAATAAATGATTGCATTAGCTTAAGTTTTCTTTGTTACTCTTCTGTGTAATTCCACATCAGTGGATAATGTCCATAGTGGACAAGGTTTTTTGAGGACATACACTGGTTTTTTTGTTTCCAGCAATGTTTAAGTGCAAATTATAGAATTGACATTGTTATATGGATGGAAGGCAACTTGTGTCATCGGGGAAAACAGGATTTAAGGCTCAGAATGACAATTAAAGCAGCTTTATAGGGGAAAATTACTTAAGAGACAGAACTTTTTCATGGAATCTGTCAACAAATCAGCATCCGTCCCAAAGTTAAGACACCAGCAGCAGTCATTATGCTGCATTTCATATTGAAGTGATCACTAAATATGCCAGTGAATGCCATAGTAGCACTCCATAGGGTTCTGCATTGCAATTAAGTCATAATTAAACTCGAGGGTGAATTATGGACATGTACCAAAAAACTTAAGAGTGGGTATCTAGGAAAGTGAGTGCTAACTTTTACAAAGTAATCCCTTTGGATGCTGCAAAAAAATTATAATAATAAAAAAAACTTTTATAAAGTTTTTGATTTGGCAGAATGAAAAACAAGAACTACAATTTAAGATAGCAAATATATAAAATAGGTTATTACTAATACTTAAAAAGCCTCTCATTAAGTATTTGATTTATTTTTTGAATTATATTAACTTTGAGGGAAGTTGGTCTTTAAGTGCAGCTTTTCATTATGTAAGAAGCCACAAGTGCTTAATATATCATTACGCTCTACTTGTTATCGTAGTCTAGCTTGGTCGCTAAGTGGATCAGTTGTTTGACTCGCCTCTTTGATGATGGAAAGTGTGGTATCTTTAGAGCTCCCTTGGGAAATTTGTTTTAAACCACATACGCATTATAATGACAAAAACAGCATATCAAATCCTCAGAGGGGTTTCTGTACTAATCACCAAACAAAAGTAATGAAGAGCAAAACAATATGTCTCCACCGCGCCATGTTTTTTGGTTAGGAAGTTTTCCTGCAGTTATTTAACATATAACACATCAATCAACCACGAAGATTTCCTAATTATGAAAATATCTGTCAGGATTTTCTTCCCATCTGGCTTTCCCAGGTCACAGGGGATTTATTAATTAAAGTTATTTTGATATCTTAAATACCTATGCAAATCTATCTATCTATCTATCTATCTATCTATCTATCTATCTATCTATCTATCTATCTATCTATCTATCTATCTATCTATCTATCGACATTATAACACAATATGCAGCAGCATTTATGTTTAAATTGCATCTAGTTTTTATGTGTGTAGAATGTATTCAGTTAGACTTTGCTTCTTTAAACATCAATTTTTTGCATGAATAGTTGCATTTGTACAGTATATGTGTACATGCCACAGCACAACTACATATTATTCACATCTCTAAACTCCTTTAGGAAGGAGAAATTCTCCAGTTACTGTTTGTCTTGACAACAGAAGGGCTTTCATTTCATCAATTAGATTTAATTGACAACAGATGCTGCCTTCCTGTTGATTGGAATTATGGAGGTCTGACTCTCAGTTAAGCTGTTATGTCTAACTCTCTCTGTTTGACTGACAGCTACTCCACGGCTGTGTCTGTGTCCGAAACCTCAGGCAGCTGCCTTGCTGCCTCACTGTCCAGTCACTCGATGACTAAACAGGTGGTGTTTTGTCTCCAAAGGAAACTGTTTTTGTCTCCCAATAAATATGTCTTTCAAGGAACAATAACATCATGTCTAATAATCTAAAACAAATTCTAGTGAGCTTTAGATATATTGCATGCATGAGAATAATAATATATGCATAGTAAAGCCTACACATAAACACATTACGAGTCTCTTATGCTGCTCACCGAGGCTGCATTTATTTGATCATAAATACAGTAATGCTGTGAAATATTACAATTTAAAATAACTGTTTTCTATTTAATATATTTTAAAATATCGTTTGTTCTTGTTATGGCAAAGCACTCCCATCTTCATTATATCATGATCCTTCAGAAATCATTCTAATTTGACAATGTTGACATTAATCATAGTTAATATATTATCAAAATATAACAAATAATTCATATTATTAAACTGTTGTGCTGGAAACCATCATTACAATTTTTCCCCAGGATTCTTTGATGAATAAAAAAAGTTCAAAAGAACAGCATTTATTTGAATTAGAAATTAGAAATCTTTTGTATCATTAAAAAATACTTTTGATCGATTTATTTAATGTGTCCTTGCTTAATAAAAGTATACATTTCTTATAAAATCTTTCTGACCCTAAATGTATTGTATAATTTTCCTTAAAAATTATTCTTCCTTATCCATCAGACAGCAATTTTATTCTTTCCATTCAAAATCCAAACCTTGTACCTTATTGTCTTCCCACCATCTAGACTAGCATTTTGGTCTACTTTGAAGTTGAAGCATTACATCTTCCTATTTTTAGCCTTTGAAGCAGACTTATGTAAACAGCTCAAAGCTCACAAAATACACTGAATGAAACTTAGATGCATACGGCTGTATCATGTCTTCATGAGGAGTTGAGCAGTTCTCAAGGGAGGAGCAGGGGGTCGGTGCTGACAGCCTTTAATGTATGTGGATTGTCTTCATGTCCTTCCTGTTGGCCATTAGTTTCCTGGTACTAACTCTGGAGGAGGAGGTTGTGCAAGGTCCAAATCCTGCTAAGAATCAGCCCTGTCATTCTCTATCCTTACTTTCCAGGCGATTTTTATTCTTTTCTCACTAGCTTGGAATGTTCTTGTCTAATTCTCGCTAGCAGTCACTCTGGGAGAGGAACTGAGGCCTCATCCATTTGTTTTAACTCTGTTGCCAGTGTACAATAAAGAGATTTTCCATCTTTTTTTTTTTTTTCATTTCTCCGTAATTGCAGAAGGGACCTTTCCGTGGACCCTTTCAACATTGCCAAGTTCGTCTTTCTGTTAGTGTTGTTTTGTGTTCTTTAATTGATCCACTCACAGTAACTGGCTATTGTTTAGTGCTGCTTTATTCATTGGCACTGTAATTGAAATTAGATTAATCAAAATCTCTTGTGCCAGGGAGTGCTCTGTGAAGAGAGGCTGTGATTCTCTAATGAAGACCACACCAACAATGAAACCCATGTGAACCAAGAGCACCAGAGCAGATCTGTTGTTCCTTGGATAAAAATAGGCAGCTGACTCTCTGTCCAGAGTTTCATTCATCTGTTTGTCATCAGAAGCCTTTTGTCTCTGTTTCTGTGGGTGAAACAAGCAATAGGAGACTGGCATGAGGTCATAGAGCAAGGGTCAGTCTCTCTTTTCACATTGAAACTACCATTGTGTAATTATGAAAGATTTGTGTCATTAAATGTACCTTACATACAGAAGCACCAGGTAAGAGCTTATTTTTTGCTAGTGGATGATAAACTGCTGTTTTGTGAGTTCTTTTGGGTTGTTTGAGTTCACCTCTGTGGTGTTTAGGGCATTGGGGGCAGTGTGAGGCCTGCTGACGCATTCAACCTCCCCGGTGATCTGGGAGAGAATGTCACTGCACAATGCGCAGCCATGGACACGCACAAACACCCTTGCAGATATTCCTGTAATGACTGCTGTGTTATACAAATACTGTTATGTTGATCTTTATATGAAACTGAGAGCTAGCTTGTAGTTTGTCAACTTTGCTCACAATGTGGCGGCACAAGAGAGTAACATTACATCTGTGCAAAGAAGAAATCACATTGTAGGTATTTGATGTGCAGTACTGCAGCCAAGTGTTAAAATACTGAATCTGAAATGACTTTTTAAAGGGTTTTATTTTATTTATTACTGTCAGGATTCTGAACTGTTCTGAGTCATGTTTTACCCTGGTCTTAGTTCCTGTTTGTCCTTATTTGGTTGTGTTCCTCTCCTAGTTTAGTTAATGTGTAATTCTGTATGCCTGTGTTTCTCCAATTATCCCTTCCATTTAAGTTTGAGTCTGTGCTGTCTGTCTTTGTCCGAGATTGAATGTCAACTCATGTTTTTCCAGTGTCACCTCCTGAATTTTTGGAGTAAAAGACTATTGTTTGAGTGTATTTTTCTTATGTGAAAGTCACAAATATAGTATAGATTTTAAAAGTGGGTGGTTGATTGCGATTTAATTTTTTTACTGTAAGTTAGTGTGTGATGTTGCTATTTGAGCTTAACAAATATCTGCAAAGTTACGATGCTGATAGTTCAATGCAAACGGAGATATCATCTTTAAAAATTATGGAAGTTGAATGCTTACAAATACGGCTCTTGGGGAATACAAAGGGTTACTTCCCAGGTTTGTAAGTTCACAAACCCTGATAAACCCCGGCTCCCGGAAACAAAGGGGGTGAGGCCATGTTGTGCTGCTTAAGAGAAAAGAAAGAGAAAATAGGGTACATGGAAAAATCTATTCATATATTAATCACAATTTTTTTTTCTAACAATTTGAAAAAAGAATTCTTACTTGTGAATTAATGAATTCAGAAGTTTCAAAATCAATGTTCAAAAGCAGCGGCCATCAATCCTTTTCCACGAGTGCCCTCCTGCTCTGCACATACTCTGTATTATCTCATTCAGATCAACAGCTCAGCTCCAGCAATTAACTGTTCCAATTATACACATATTTTCAAAGTGAGTGTGATTTCACCAAATACAATATGCTCCTAGATCAACATCCTTGTTGACCTTGGAACAACATTCCCAACAACCAATAAGAATTGAGATATAACTTTTCAGGAAAAACACGTTTTAGGCTTAAAATCTGGGTCAGGTGCTTCTACACCAGGGGTGTCAAACTGAATTCCTAGAGGGCCAGAGCACTGCAGAGTTTAGATGCAACCCTAATTAAACACACCTGATCCAACTAATCAAGTCCTTCAGGCTTATTTGAAAACTACATGGTATATGTGTTGGAAGTGAACTCTGCAGGGCTCCGGCCCTCCAGGAAATGAGTTTGACACCCCTGTTCTACACCCTTGTTAATCAGCTATCATTTCCCACTGATTTTAGGAATAATTTATGAGGGTTAGGTTTAGGTTTAGTCTGTAATCATGCCAATTAATATGAAAAATAGTAAAAATTACAGATATTTCAGTAATTGTTAGTGGCCAAATTGAATTAGTGGAGGTATCAAAATTGTTTTAATAGAATTTACTTCATAAAAGTCCTTAGGAACAAATGTGTCTATGGATAAAGAAATACCCAGAAATGAAACTAAAAGATAAAAAAGCAAAATGATTAAACTTGCTTTTAAAGACATAAAACATGCTGCTTTTAACAATATTGGATATAAAAAAAGTGTGAGAGGATCAAACAAGCAATTTATTTTAGTCTCTCTAGATACCTTCTGCCTTTCAATCATAAAAAGTGACAGGCGTTCAAAGTTGTGCACATTCTGAGCTATTTTTCTGTCAGCAATGAAATAAATCAGGTTTCACGTTAGCACAGAGAGATCAAGCTTTTCCCCGAATGGAACAAAGCTGGTCTCTGGGGTCTCAACGCTTTTCAATCAGGATTGTAGTATCTTGGATGTTGACGTCATGGCAACAGGCTGTGTAGGAACGGGCACAATTGCAACACTTAAAACAGCTCATAGATGACTTTTTCACTCCCACCATCTTAGAACATGTAAAACCAAATCCAGGCAAATAAGTGGCCACTCTCACTGACCCGATTCTGTCGGCAGGCTGTGGGCTTATCAATGGAGCCAGCCGAGTGACATGCTGTGGCAGTGAATAGTTTGTTAACAGAGCAGCGATGGACTGGGAGCAGCAGTAATGCAAGAACAGCTCCTGAAAATCACACCAATGCCACAGTCATATAGTTATCAGTTCTCTCTGAAGCTCAGTGAATGATGTCTTATAAAGTCATTTTGTTGTTCTGAGCGATCAGAGCAGAAATGTTTCACTGTAATAATACTAATGAACTCTTTTTGGACTCTTAAAGGGATATTTCAGGTGTTAGGCAAAATGCTAATCCAAGCTTCACTTTTCCATTCAATGAAAGTGAATGGGGACCACGGCTTGCAAGATTTTATAGGCAAGATATTTCGGGAATAATTACCTAAATGTTAAGCTGTGTCATCCGTCTTATAATACAGCTTCATTAGTGCTTTTTTGCCCATTATTGAAGGTTGACCACCTTGACAGCCCCCGAACACTTTCATTTGTATGGAGAGAAGCTCAGACATTTCTGTGAAATATCTTCTCTATGTTACACAGGTCTTATTTTTGAGTGATCTAGCCCTTTAATAGTGACAAAAGTATATGCCAGCACATTCTATTTAATGAGATGAATTTGTGCTGTGTGTAATTAGTCTGTGACTGAAAGCATTTACTGTTTATCTTCTGGAGTGATCCATATGTTTAATTACATGCTGTATGATGAGTGGGAAGAATCCCTGAGATTCGTGTGCGCTGCTGTGTGTTATATGTGGATTATTCACATAGCCAAATGTTTGTGTGTGCTTTCTGCAGGTGTACATGAGTTCCCTGATGATATCTTCACCAATCAGGAGCGAATGGATGGGGCTGTAGCCTTGCATGTTCTGTGTGTAAGTATCTCTACCATCTGCTTTTCCTTTTCAACATTTAACACAGTATATGAAATTACACAAACACTTGAAGTCACAAGGCTGTGTGTTCCATTCAAGCATCAGAGCAGTCTCTGGTTTCATCTGGATTATTTGTAACAGTGGCTACAAAGGATTTTCCAAGTGACTTGCTCATTGGTACACATGAATGAATTGATCATGTTAATATTCAGGTTATATTACCTCACTTGAATGGAGAGAAGGCTTTGTTCAGCTTAAATTATATAGCTTTTTGACCAATCAGGATGTCTTTGCCACATTATCCAGTATGAAAGATAAATTTAACTCAACCGATGTGTGTGACAAAATGCACCAAAAGTGATTATGTGTGTTTGTTTAATGAAAGTATGCAAAGATATGATAATACTGATTTTCTTTTTTCTTTTCTATGTGGAATCTAAAATGTTATTTCTGATGATCTGGGGGAAAAAATGACTTGAAAAATATTTTTATATTTTGATATGCATTTATAAATACTGATTAAATTAATTATTTAATAAATGTATATAATATGAAACATTTTATATACTATATATCTTACGATCAATAATAATACCTTTTAATATTTTTATATGGAGTAGCTTTGGTAATGACTTTTTCTCATTTTGTAAGTTAGAATTTACTCTGATGAAGTGTAGTGAAAAAAAAGCTAATTTGTTTGATAATTTCTTCCTACTTTTATCATTTCCAGTTACTTCCATTAATGGCATCAGTGTTTTCATGTTCAGATGCATGTTCTTTATAAATGATCTACAGTCGAACATGATGAAACCTGTACAGATCTTGACACATCTTACCTGAATAACTGTTTACTACAGCGATTGTGCATATAGAGTGCGAGACTGGAGTTTATAGTCTCTGGTGGTCTATTGCAGATGACACAATCATTTGTTTACAATAATACACAATAGAGTTCCCTCTGCCAACACTATTTCCTATAGTTTCTGTTCTTTCATGGATTGAGCTGAGTGTTCTCTAGAGGTTTCAAATGGAGCCAAAGTGAAATAAGACTAGAAGTTGGAAGCAGTGTAAGCTGGGTGGCTGTCCAGAGCCTTTTTGAGTCACGACTTGATTGAATCATTTTTCAGTGAAGTATGATTCACTAAAAATGCTCTACCTGCTCTATTTTATGGCCTAAAACAAACAAACAAAAACACATAGACATACACATTTCCTAAACCAATTATGATGTCACTTAGAAATTAGCTTTGTTGTTGTTGTTGTTTTTAAGAACTGAGAGATAAGAAAATAGTGGTAACTGACATCATGCCACCCACAATGGATGTTGATAAAACTTGAATTTATATTGAACCTGGAACATGAATGATCTCTTAATAAATCCAGTGTAGTTGGACCTAATGAAATAGACTCTGTTCACCCCCATTATCATAAGCGTTCACAGAGAAACAGGCTTTCCTGTGCCATGTCTGAGCACACTTTTAAGTGAAGCATGCCATGTGAAGCAGGTACTGATGCAGTACTGTGTGTTCCTGCTGAAATCCCCTGTAGGGTTGGTTTGACACTGCCATTGTTGTGCGATGTTTAGGTAGATGCCCATGTAAGCAGAGAGTGAGTGGATGGTAAAAGCTTCAGCGAAAACCCTCTAAGACTCCCTCCAGCTGTTTAAATGTTTTATTTATCTTTTGGGGCTTCAGTAGCCCAGCTCTGCCTTGTCAGAAGGTCAAGGATAAAAGGAAGGGGAGGGAATGAGAGTGGAGTGGGCAGAGATTACGTAATGGGCACACAATGCAAGCATGGCAGTGTGGCGGCAGAATTAGATGCACTGATTGGTAAAATCTTGGCGGGAAACAGTTGGCAAACGGATCCCAACAGTGAATCGGAGCTGGCTTTGAAAGGACAGTGTGGGCTTGCATCCATGTGTATGTATTTGCAAGTTCCATATGAATTCATACTCATTTAGAATATTTTTTTCAAATGTTATATTTAATTGACAACACTTTTATTTATTTATTTTGTTTTTGTTTTATTTAATTTTCTTTGTTTATTAATTGTTGTTAGCAGTGTTTATGTACTTTTTTAGTATGTACATGCATAAGTTCACATGCATATGTGTGTGTTGCATGTCAAGGGACCATGACATCTGCGATTCACACCTATCTGGCCTGAGCAGATGTTGGAGCAACTAATCCACACACAGCTCTTTTATGTAAAACATGTCAGATTGTGAAAAAAAAAAAAAAAATCAGTTCCATCCCTATTGAGTATGAGACAAATAAACTTTGAACCCCCCAGCCCCCACCACCCCTCACTCTGTAAAGGGCACCAGCTTCCATCAGGACCTTTCTGTCGTCGGGACACTGTCTAAGAAAAGGTCTGAATAGTCCCAGTGGACGGCCGTCCCACTGGAGGGCAGATTGCTCTGAGAATTTAATGGTGTTGACACTCGTGCACTCAAATATGCCCGCATGGAAGAATTTCGCTTTGCACAAATTTCATGCGCTCCCTGCAGTGGCTTCTAGAGTCAGTTTTTTTAAACTTCTTATGTAATGTGAAGTTACAGAAGCTTCATCACGTGTCACAATCTAATTTAAGATGGTATTTCCACAATGGACCACTCTAGCTATAAAATTTGGCTATGAAAATTCTGTCATGATTTTCTCACCCTCATATTTCATTTCTAAAGGTGAAGTTTTAAATAAAATATCCTGGCTGCTCTTTTCTAAATAATGCAGTGGCTCTTAACCATTTTGACCATTTTGAAAGCCATAATTTAAAAGAATAACTGTCATTATATACTTACCCTTCAGTTATTCCAAACCTTCTGCTGCTGGTGAACACAAAAGAAGATTTAGAAAAATGTTGGTAACCAAACATGTCCCTATTGACTCCCATAGTATTTATTTATTTATTTATTTATTTATTTATTTATTTATTTATTTATTTTTATTATTATTATTATTTTCATGCTAGTTAAAATGCATACAGGTTTGGAATGACTTGAATGATTTAATAAATGATGACAGAAATATTCATAAGGATTAAAGCGGGAACTTTAAGCAAGGTTAAGTTCAATTAATTTTGTGTTTACTCTTCCTCTCTCTCTCTAAAGGCCATGTATATGTTTTACGCACTGGCACTGGTGTGTGATGACTACTTTGTGCCCTCTCTGGAGAAGATCTGTGAGGTAAGACAGTTATTATGTCCTAGCAAATGTTCTGCATATGCTAAATTATTTAAAGGGGGGGTGAAATGCTCGTTTTCACTCAATATCCTGTTAATCTTGAGTACATATAGAGTAGTACTGCATCCTTCATAACTCCAAAAAGTCTTTCGTTTTATTATATTCATAAGAGAAAGATAGTCTGTACCGTTTTTTCCCGGAAAAACACAACCGACTGGAGGCGTGACGTGTGGGCGGAGCTAAAGAATCACGAGCGCCAGTAGGCTTTTGCGTTGAGAGCGTTTGGAAGCTGACATTACCTTGAGGAAAAAAACCATCAGCCAAAACAAACCATGGCTAACAGTCAGATTCAGCCGTTTATTTATGATCCAGAATCAGATCCCGAGGCTGAAACTGAACGAGAGCAGCAGCAGCAACGACTCGCTCCGAGCAGGGCTCGAACCCGGGTCTCCGATGGGAGGCGGACGCACTAACAAGGAGGCAGAGATATTTGAAGCAGTTTTACTCACCGCATGCGGTTCCAACACACGATCGTGACCCTTTTTCGTTGGGATTGCATCATCCTTAAGAAATAAACGATACGCAAATCCGTCGTCAAACTGGGCCTTGTTTGTAAAACAAGCATCTTCGAAATGCAGGGAACAAATACAAACACTTGCACAACTCCATTCATGCTCTGTAAAAATAAACTCCATCCACTGGTCCCTTAATGCTGTTTTTTCTTTGGTAATCTGTGCAGGGTTGTCTTGCCCTGGCAACCAAAAACACACTTCTTTTGTGACATTTCGCGACGCTCTCGCTCTGATCAGTGATTGTCTGTGCTCAGCCTCTCAGTGCTCTGCTATACGGGAGCGCGCTCTTCCGGCAGACGTGCCTGTAGGACCCATATAAGGAAATTCCACTCCATCTAATGTCACACAGAGCCATACTCGAAAAAAACTTTCCGAAACTTGTGACAAACCGGAAGGAGTATTTTTGGAACAGAAATACTCCTTCAAATGTACAACTTAATTTTTGAAACTTTGTCCATGTTTACCATGGGAATCCAACTCTTTAACAGTGTAAAAAACTCAGTATGCATGAAATAGCATTTCACCCCCCCCCCCCCCCCCTTAAAGCAAGTTTGAAGGTAAAATATGTAACTATTTATTTAATACTTTATCCTGTCACAGTCTAAGCTAGTTTAAAGATGTAAAGCTATTTTGAGTTTTTATAAATACAAATAAGCTATAGTTGTCCTAAAAAAAAATTCTAATTTGTCCCAATCTAAGTTATATTGTAATAATATTTCTATATGTTTTTAATTATCAGACGGGAGGAGAGTTCAGGAAACTCAAGATTACTCATTATTTTTGTCTGGTACAATTTTTTCACTTCATCTTTGATGTCTCTCTCTCTGTCTGCGTGTAAATGTGTGTAGCGCCTCCATCTCAGTGAGGATGTAGCAGGAGCCACGTTCATGGCAGCAGGAAGTTCAGCTCCTGAACTCTTCACCTCAGTCATAGGTAAACATCTCTGAACACAGCGTGCTTTCGGAAAACAATTTCCCTCATATTTGAACATGGACCTTCTCTTGCCCTTTCTAAGCCACCCTGTCTTCTCTGTGCAGGTGTATTTATCACTAAAGGAGATGTGGGAGTGGGCACAATCGTGGGTTCTGCTGTCTTCAATATCCTCTGCATCATCGGAGTGTGTGGGATCTTTACTGCTCAGGTGCTCATTGCTTTGCACATTAACACACCCAAAAGATGTTTTTAGGTAATGTTTAAAACTAATTCAAATAAAAAACTGTGTTATTTCTTTCTCAAATGTAGCATTTTAGTGAATTGATCCAGCCAACTAATTCACAGATTCACTTTGGTTTCAGCATAGAAGTCCATGGGCCGTCTTATGTGTAGCAAAATATTTTGTTAAATGCTAGTGTTTGTTGCTACAGTATCTTTTTGGTTCAGTTATATAAATTGGGTGTTTTGTAGTTTTCTTAAGTGTTAATTTATCTTTTGAACCCATAGTGGAAGAACGCTATAGTTATATTCAAAGCACTGTTGACATCCTCATTTGCTACAGTCTCTACGGATCGCCAGTAAGACATTATTTTTCTTTAGACACTTGACACAAATGTACTGAGCCAGCATTATGAATTCTCAGCATCTGTGAGAGGATGACTTTAGAGATGAAGGAGGTGACCTGTGCATCCCCTTCCATTACTCAGTGCAGAATGACAGTAAGAAGTGAGCAGACTATTCTCAGGGGTCACTGAAGAGTAGCTGATGAGGTCAGCCATGTTAGCTGTGGAACTGCTTTTTTTTTCTGTTTTCCATCCGTCGTCTTTGCTTTCCACTTCATTCAGTCCTTCAAGCTCCTTCGGTTTAACCTCCTGAGACCCTTACTATGTTAAAGAAGAGAGGATATGAGGTTATTCTGTCTTTGTAAAAGCACGGGAAACTGCTTAATAGTTTTTTTTCCTCTCCCAGACATTCTCTAGTCACCAACTGGCAGTGGAATAGAGGCATTCTGGGTAGTCTGATAGACCTCAGAAAAGTCTTGTGTCTCACATATACACACATACACACAATTGGTTTATGCCCTTCTCCATTACAAATTGAGACAAATGACATTAATTCAAATGATCAGTTAAATGACAGGTAATTTATTTTGGAAATTTGAACATTGGTGTCTTTATGATAAATAATCTCATTGCTGTGTGTGTGAATATGTATCATTTATATGACAATATTATTCTTTATTTATTTTATACCTGTAGTTTATATATTTTTTGTATTATTAGTTTTTTTTTTAAAGAAATTTGCTTATACACGTGCACACACGCATTTTCTATTTCTATTTCTATTATATATGTGTTTGTGTGTGTGTGTGTGTCTGTGTGTGGTTTATATTTATGCAAATACATGTCATATACAATGGTTTTGTGTTTGGGCATTTTTGGGCACTTTTACAAAATTAGAATCTTATATTTGTGATGTGATGGCACAAGGCCACAAGACACTTACACTTGGAGTCCATCAGTGTCAAGGGGGGAAAAAAACACATCTGCAACAATGGAGCTTCTAGTTGCCACGGAAACACAAAGCAAAGAGTGTCACCTGTGGTGTAAGTTAAGCTGTGCTAGCGTCAACGATGGCGCATTACTTCCGGTGCTCTGACGTAGATCAATGCTTTTTATGGAAGGATCGCCCTACACAACATGACACACATTCAATATGGATTATTTCACACGGTTCAATCAGCTGGATTCGTTACAGGATGTCAAATCCATATATGGTTTTTACTTTATTCATTTCCTTAACTCGCTTCCAATTCACACACTTTAATACAGAATTCTAAAGTTTGCAAGCCCAGCCCAAATTTCCAGAAAAAAAAGGGAAATAGTCAAAGATTACACATTATATAAGAGGCATGACAAGCACATTTTAAAATCCTTTAATACCAGGGTTTTCAACTGAGTCAATGAATGAAAGAAGCATGCAATTTATTTATTGTGGTGAATAGAGACTTTTTGAACTAAACTCCTTAATATACTGTACAGATATTGTGCAATATCATTATTAAAGATACCGTTTCTTTTTTCTTTTCTTTTTTTTCTTTATTTCTTGTTATGTTTTTTTCTGCAGTTTTTTTTCTACAAAACTTGCTCTACACTGAAAAATAAATAAATAAATAAAATATGTCAAATTAACAGTAAATAACCAGCAGTTGTGGTTGTCAGAACTTTAGCCAAAAATATGGTAGCAACATTTTAGGTTTAAAATTATATTTCATTAGCTGATTTCTGTCACCACAACAACAACAAAAAAAAAAACACTTGTTCAAGGTGACTGGTGAAAGTAAATCGAATAAATTACACAGTTTTACTGCTTTGACACTTTCTCAATTCCACTGGCCCCCTCCCTTTGAGTCTAAGTGTGCTTGTGTCTCTCTCTCTCTCTCATCCGTCCTCTCTCTTGTTGATGCAGGCAGTACGGCTCTCATGTTGGACATTAATGAGAGACTCGACATACTACACTATCTCAGTGACCACTCTGATCGTGGTGAGTAGAACTCTAAGTGTTTTTTCATGCTCCCATGATGCGTATGGGCCTCCTCGCGCAGCAGGAGAGGAGAAGCGAGTGGCTCTCCCGTGGGGCCCGTGGCCTGCAGCACAGGCCTCTTATTTGCCCACACTCTGCATGTGTTCCCAGCACAGAGGAACAACAAACACTGATTATTAGTACACAGGACACAGAGTATCTGAGACGTTACCCACAGAACCTTACTAAAAATTGGATTCACTTAAAGAACAAACTGTATTGTAAAAGTTTATAGTGTTGCAGGTAAACTTCATCTCTTTTATGGAAGGGGTGATATGTCTTTTCCTTTTTTTATCCTAAAAATAAACAGAAACTTCATGCTAAATGTTTCACTGGAATTATGCTGACAATGTAATATTATATTATATTATATTACTCCATTAGATTACTCATTAAATCATCAGGGCCCATGTTTACAGTAAGGTAATCCTGCCCTCTGGTGGTAAAGTGTGACATTTCAGAACTATTTGAAGAAATGTGACTTTGTCATTCTGATTTGTCTGTTACATTTAACTTTTTTTTTTTTTTTCAAGTTCATCTATGATGAGAAGGTGACATGGTAAGATTAGAGCTCCTGTTACACCAGACCACCCTCATAATTTTTCATTTTACAAACTGTTCCTTTTTTTTTTTTTATTTAATGCTTTACTCAAATTTTTCTCTTCTCAGGTGGGAGTCACTCATCCTAATAGTACTGTACATGTTTTACATTATATTAATGAAGTAAGTTCTCTGTTCTGTCGCTATGAAATTTTTTCATAATTACATAGATTCAATTGCTATTCGTATCTACTCCACATCAGTAAATTGCATCACTGCTGATTTTATTAACTCTCATTCCTTGGTGTTAATCAGATTTAACTCACGGGTGGTTAATTACATCGAGCGGCGGAAAAAAGAACTCAACAAATCTGGGTAATGGCACAGCCAGTAACACAGACATCGACGATGGGTGCGATGCCACTGTCGTGCTTCTTAAGAAAGGTAATACATGCAGTCCTGTTTTTATAAGTGTGTGCAACTGCTTGGTGCCCATCTAAATTTCTGCTTGTTGTTCTGCCCCTCTTAGCAAATTTCCACAGGAAGCCATCAGTGCTGATGGTGGATGAACTCTTGTCTGCATACCCTCATCAGCTGTCCTTCTCTGAGGCTGGAATGAGAATCATGATCACCAGCCACTTCTCCCCTCGCACACGCCTCACCATGGCCTCCAGAATGCTTATTACAGAGGTCAGTCACACAAGCACAAAAAACAAAACTACAGCTACATCTGATAGATTTTGTAGGTGTTTTTATTTTTATTTTTTTTAAGAAATCTATTAATGAATTATTATTAAATATATTTTTTATTACAATATTAGCTAAATCAACTGTTTTCTATATAAATATACTCTAAAAAAAAAATTAATTGATTACTGTGTTGGCAAAGCAAAAAAAAAATGTATTATCGCTAACTTAAACTAAAATTGCAACTAAACTAAAACCATAAAAAGTTCCTTACCTGTATATATATATATATATATAAATGGCAAAAAACAAAATCACTAAAACTTTATACAAAATTGAAATGGAAACAGAATATAAAAAAATAGAAACTATTACATAATATTCATAAAAAACTAAAAAGGTATATTCAAAATAACACTGGGCCTTCAAAGTCACGTGATACTTCAGAAATCATTCTCATATGAAACATATCTTATAATCAATGTTGAAAACAGTTGTGCTTCTTAATATTTGGAAACAGTAATACTTTTTAGTTTAACAGAAAGAATCTAAAATAAAGAAAATGGTAATAGTGAGACAAGGTTAAAATAAGAAATTAAGTCACAATATGGGATATAAATATGTAAATCTTACAGAGATTTAAAAGTATATACATCATCTGTATTACAGAGTGAAAGGTTTATTATTCAGTTTGTTAGCTCAGACTAATGTGTGTTCGTGTGTTTCTGCAGAGGCAGCGTCTGATCAACAGTCGTTTCAGTAACGGGGATTCAGAGGTGACTGTAAAGATCCCAGGAAAGCATGGGGTGGAGAATGGGCTGGCAGGAACAGACCGAGGCCTGAACGGGCGAAAAGACAGGTCACCATGATGACGACAGGGGAGGAGCTGAAGCCGGCACTGACACCGAAAATGAGAACGAGGACAATGAAAACAATGAGAACGATGAGGAGGAAGAGGAAGAAGATGAAAACGAAGGACCCTATGTACCATACCGCTGCCCCGGTACATTTATTACAGATGATTGATTAAAACATTGTGAATAATTTTAGGTTGAATTCTGGTTGTCCATAAGCAGGAAGTGTTCCTGACAGTAGGTGCACTGTAAGCAGCTTTGAATGAAAGTGTCTGTTTAAAGACTAATTAATCAAATGATGTCCTGATCTTGTGCAGGTGGGGGCTTTAATAAGCTAAAGTGGCTGCTGGCCTGGCCACTGAGTCTGCTGCTGTTCCTTACCGTGCCCAACTGTTCCACGGCTCGCTGGGAGCGCTGGTACATGGTCTCGTTCATCTCCTCCACCCTCTGGATTTGCTTTCTTCTCTTACATCATGGTTTGGATGGTAAGACTTGTCTGACACATACTAACTTTTGAAATTCTCAATTGCTTGAAATGACCTGTTGACTCTCTCGTGGCAGGTCACAGTGATCGGTTACACTATGGGCATCCCTGATGTCATCATGGGCATCACTTTCTTGGCTGCTGGGACCAGCGTTCCTGACTGTTTGGCCAGTTTAATTGTTGCACGGCAAGGTAGGAAACAAATGAATATTTCTTTATGCTCTAACATTATTATTTATTATAATTTTCCCAAAGGAGGAGATTGTTAAAAGATAAGTTCTATTTCTAACTGTTACAATGTCGGTACTATATGTGACCCTGGATCACAAAACCAGTCATAAGGGGTCCACTTTTGCAAAACTAATTATACATCATCTGAAAGCTGAATAAATAAGCTTCCCATTGATGTATAGTTTGATAGGACATATTTGGCCAAGATACAATCATTTGAAAATAAAGAATCTGAGGGTGTCCAAATGATTTATTAGCAATGCATATTACAAATAAAAAATTTAGTTTTATATATTTACAGTAGGAAATTTACAAAATATCTTTATAGAACATGATCTTTACTTATTATCCTAATTTAAAGAAAAATCAATAATTTTTGACCCATACAATGTATTTTTGGCTATTGCTCCAAATATACCCCAGCGACTTAAGACTGGTTTTGTGGTCCAGGGTCACATATGTAAAAGAACACTACACTTTATCCATGTTACCTACACACAGATATCACATTTATTTTACAGCAAAAGCATACTTTTAAGCCCAAAATGCATAATTTTGTGTCATCCTGTGAATTTTAGAGGGGTTGAGGGATCAACCTTTTTTTTTTTTTTTTTTTGCATTCTTCATTCCCCATTCACAGACAGTCAGATTGACAGAAGGCCAGCTCCAAAACAGTGTTGCCAAGTCAGCAGTGTTCCTGTAGAATTATGCCAGTCTTATACTGT